>NW_019392979.1:0-240000 GCF_000648675.2 Cimex lectularius | reverse complement strand
TCACCGGCTAAAAGGTAAAGATACGAAACAGCAGAATAGTCTACAAATTGTAGTGGGATTCTTCCAATATTTTGAAGTTCAACACTGCCGGGCCAGCGTGTTGGGTTCCTTGATTAAAGATCAAGGTCGGAAATTTTATCCGAGTGGAAATTCCTCTTCCTGAAATGTCATTTGTTTTAGTCCTTCTGATTCAAACTAATCTATCTCCTTTACGCCTTCGTTTTTTATATTTATTTTTCGCAATTAGTCGGCATATTTGGTAAAAAACGCAGTTTTGGAACTAAGTCTTCCGGAACCCGGGTTACAAAAACTAACGTCAATCATTCTGATAATAAATTCACACTGAAACCTACTGAAATTTGATTAATTTGAAATATCATGTGTGTTGAATTTCTGTTTGTAAAATATTAAATTATAAAAATTTATTTACGTTCTGTAAAGCCTCGTCAAATATTAAACGATTTTGTTCTCAAAACTGAAGTGAATAAATAAGGTAGTATAAAATAATAAATATTTTTTTAACACAAATATACTGTTTCACCAATTAAAATTTGATTTGGGCAGTATTAAATATTTTATTTTTTTTATAAAGTGTTTTGTCATGCAATTTTCAGTTTCCTAACTTTTTAAGGTTCTGATTAGTTTGCGAACTCCTCTTGTCTTTTTCATGGGTCAGTACTAAGTTATAGAGAAGTTATTTCACGTTTAAGCCTTTTTTCCTTGTTAGATAACCGTATTAGAATATTTTGAAATGAGTAGAAGCAAGCCGATACAAGAATGCACAATTAATTTTTTTTCATAAATAGAATTTTCTTCATATTATTTTTATGTTTTGATAAGGATAGTACAATTTTTTGTTATGTGTTCCACTAGTAAACACCTAACTTTCCTCATATTCTTATTAGTTAAAGATGTTTTACGTTTATTATTATGTGTTACAGTGGTTTAAAATCCGTGTAATCGTGGAGAGAAAGCGAGAAGGAACGAATCACGTCAGAACGCTACTCTTTTCTTTTTGAAAGAAAATGAAAAGATGATTTTATGCAAATAATTATCTAGTTTATTAAGATAACATGTTAACCATTAAGATTTGTGGAATCTTTAGTGAGAAGGTTGTTGAAATGTGTCGTGCAATTTAGTCACACATTGAAATAAATTTGTGAAATGAACACAACAAAACCAAAAATCATTGGATTTTTTGAACAAGCGTAGAACAGTTTATACGAATGTACGGTTATTGGGGTCATCCATTAAGGATGATGCGAGGTTGACACAAGGAAACTTACATTTGCCAAATCCCGCGTATATGTCTGGAATGTAAGGAAATGTTCGATGTATCCCACTAACCGAAGGTTGAAATTCTTTGGCTCCATATAGAGGGGTGTAGGAATACCACCAGATATGAGAATAATGGTCGAGCACGTCTGCGGGTCCGATGTTCCTATTTTTGAAGTAGGTTGTTTTATTGCATTTAATACTGATAGCTTTGTGACCCTAGCGTTTGCTGAGAGTGAATGCATTTATTAGAGCGAAGGTGTAATGTGAGAAGGCTGATGGAGGAATATTACTCCACCACCCTAAATGAGTAAATGGTATGTAAATAAAAAAGAATATTTATTTAGAAATCGTGAGATGCGGTCTGGTGTGATGTAGGTTTCAGAAAAACATTTTCTTTATCGTGCCAGCATTTCGATCTTAATTGAGATCATCTTCAGGGCCTGGGATTTACAAACATTGTTTACATATAACAATTACATTTTGGATGTGGAAAAGTGAATTTATACAATGCAAAATATATTTTTTATATATTCAATCAAAGTATTTCTATAAATTCACTTTTCCACATCCAAAATGTAATTGTTATATGAAAAAAAATGTTTGTAAATCCCAGGCCCTGAAGATGATCTCAATAAAGATCGAAACGTTCGCACGATAAAGAAAATGTTTTTCTGAAACCTACATCACACCAGATCGCATCTCACGATTTCTAAATAAATATCGATTAACCGTCACTAATCACCACACATAAAAAAGAATATAGTTAAGGCTTAAGACTTAACTTAAGAGTGAGGGAGAGCATGAATGGATAGACCAGTTCCTTACTTTGGGTGCTGAACTGGCCTAGGTTACCCCCAGAGCCCACCTAGGCGGGTAAGATAACACCGTGATATGACCCCGGACCGCCAACACACGGGATGGGTGAGATTCTTGAGGCCAGTAGTTCATTGCAATTTCAAAAGCTGGAATTGTCGGTGGATTGAGAGAAGTGATAGGCTCAACATTGTGTAGATTTGAGTTTAAAGCATGAGTTTTTAACCTATATAAAAAAATCAATCACGCTGGTTGAAAACGCACAAAGGCCAGGGTTTTACCCTCCAGCCTTTTGGGAGCCGAATTCTTGGGCATTTTTAACTTGAAGCGTCCTCGAATTGAATCTCTCTGCTAAAAAGACTAATATTTCTATTTAAAGGACCGTTATCTTCCTTCGGAATGCGAGCAACTGTACGGGTAAGGTAGGCCATGGAGTAGTAGCCAAAGGGTAACATCTAGGTTATTATATATTTGGTACACTTGCGGTACCAAACAATAATTTTGACCTTTTCATATGGGATTTGATGCAGGACGTGTATGGCTAAGCAGAAGTAAGAAATGAACTCAGCAAAAAGCATGTGTGAATAATAGATTCACTTTATCTCAAATTATATTAAAAGAAGAACAAGCTAATTTCATTACACTCTTACACTTGAAGCATTACTGACAGGTGTCTTTCTAGACATCACTCAACCATCTGGCATGACACCTGGTACTGCTGTGTAGACCTATAAAATGTAAATACGCTTACGCCACTTTGGGACAATAGTTAAAAGGAAATCGCTATTTATAAAAAATAAATGTAAAAATCAAGTAATTAAACGTGATGGCGAAGCCCGCGGAATAACACGATAAAAACAAGGGTGTTTACGTTTTGTGCGGTTTGAGGCGAAGAACGTTCAATAGGGACAGCCCTCACTCCTCGGAAGGTCTTGGATCCACCTCAGGAATGGTGTTCCTGATTTGGTAATCGACAAGCCTATTACAATAATACAATAGGAAGCTATGAAACAAGGAAATTAGAAAACGCAGATATATAGGGGGCGTCGGTGGCCGCAACAGATTAGGCGTTGACACGGCGCTCATCGCTGTAAGGTGAAGGTCCCGGGTTCGAATCCAGCGGCCTTGCATTCGTACCCGACATACTTACAAATGGGCTTTTTTTTCAAAAACACCTGCACCCTGAGGGTTTATTTAAAAAAAAAAAAACAATAAAAAAAACGCAGATATATATATAACGCTATATATACAGTAAAAATCGTTTAAATGAACACCGGTTGTAAAAACATATCGATTATAAGAACGAAATATCTAGTTCCCGGCCAGCTTTAATTCAACTTAATGTATAAAATATCTGGATATAAGAACATCATTGGTAAGAACATATCGCTTTTAGTGACCTAAAGTTATTGTATTTCTGAGAAAACAAACCTTTTGTAAGAATTCACTAATTTCGTGGTCCGCTTGACCAATTAATATATTACAATTAATTAAGGTTTTTAGTTGAGATAAAAAAGTTAATTGCACGAGCGAGACTCGAACCCACGGCCATGACACCAACTTCCCATCTCAACCGCACCTTTTTGAATTTTCCCTCCTTTTTTCCATTTTTCAATGTTCTTTTGTAAGAACTTCATGAGAAAATAACAGCACACAGCAGAAAATAAACACTTCAAAACTGCGCTCAAGATTTGCCCATTGAAAACGGTTTGATTCAAGGATATGAAGACGTAGACTTGAGTCTTACTTCCCATGGAATCATCACAGATGAAGAAATTGTTGCAGGGGTCAAAGCAGAAGAAAATGATTTAGAAGAAGACCATGCCATAACAGATGATTCAAGCGAGTTTTCGTGCCCCACTTTGAAGGAAATGTTCTCAGCTATAGATGTGGTAAATAAATTTTTTCACAATGTAATTAAATGTAATGACAATTTTGCAGAGGAATCTATGAAAATGACAGTGAAATAACTTGTCACCATTACAGAAAATTCACTAATTTCGTGGTCCGCTTGACCAATTAATATATTACAATTAATTAAGGTTTTTAGTTGAGATGAAAAAGTCAATGGCACGAGCGGGAGGTCACGATAGCTCAGGTGGTAAAGCAGCGGCGTATCAAGCCGAAGATCGTGGGTTCGCATCCCGCTCGTGCCATTGACTTTTTTATCTCAACTAAAAACCTTAATTAATTACAGAAAATGCTTTTTACATTCATACAAAAATAAAGAAACCAATATTACAGACTATTTTTCAGTTTTGCAGTAAATAAAATTTTTGTGATTAATCTTTTTGTTTTTTTATCTTAAAACGTAAACAATGATAATTAAACAGGGCTTAAAATTCGCAAACGCTTTTTAGTTCCAAACTTGTTACTAAATGCAGTTACTAATTTCAAACCTTTAGAAGTAGTTCCAGAGGAATGACTGAAAGAGCCTTCAATTTTCAAAAAATTGATCAATAATTAAACAGAAAAAAATTGATTACCGGATATAGCAACTTTATTGCCACTTTATTGACCAAGTTCAGACGGTCCCTTGGATGTTCTCATAAACGATTTTTACTGTATTTCTATGGGCAAAAATGACTGAGAATTAATTTTATCGATATAACAAATAGTTTATATTGAAGTTGTATTAGTCCACATTCAAGTCATATAATGATTCTGATTCGATTAAAAAAAATACAATATTCTTAATTGGGTGATAATTTGTACATTTGTTGCAATGGGATTGTTGGGTTATGTAGGACCGGAAATTGTTTCAATTCCCTACTCGTCGTTCCGTTGGTCCGAGTCATGTTTTCGCCGTTTTTTTCAAGTTTATCGCATAATCATGTAGCACTCGGTTCCGAGAAGTGACGGCTATATTGTTCCAGTTGAGGTCGTAAACGGCCAGCCGGTCGTACTGGAATGACCTTTGGCCGGAGGACGGATAGAAAATCGTTTGAGGTCAAGGATGCCGGGCCGGGACGGCCACCTCCTTATTTACAAATTATAAACGGGGCATTAGCGGAAAAGTGATTGTGTCCGATCATGATGATCCGAAGGCGGGATCTTTGAACGGAGAAAACCCCTGCCCGCCCACCTCACTGGAAAAAATGTGGATTCAATAACAAGCGTACTCTCCCTCTCACATCAAATAAGGATAAGGCGAAAACTTTTCTTTCATTCGTGAAGATCAGTCACGCTTGTAAAATCCTTTATAATGATTAGCGTCGTTACGAAATCACTTATACAACAGGAATGGTGAGAACCGTAAAAAATGGTTAAATCATAAAATAACGTAGTTTGGACTATAATTGGATCATGATTTATAACCATCAAAGAGCATTTTCAACAAGAAAACGTTGACACTTTCACGCCTTCACAGATTAACAAATCATCAACACTCCCAGCGAGAACACCATTATTTTCTTTTTAAGACTCGTATTTTGCAACCCTAGCTATTCTTAGTTCGAAACCTGGGTTAGTTTATGAAATTTCATTTAAGATTAATTCCCCTAGAAAGCGACACACAACGAGCAGTGTCACACATCTGCTTAAAGAATTAGACAAACCAATTATCTACAAAAATATGGTTTATCATGCAGAAAAAGAGCTTATGAAAAAATCGGAGAAGTCTTTCACGATGTCAAACAGGCTTCGGTCGTGCCTAGCACTTGGGTTTGTTCTGGAAACCCAAGGGCATCTTACCCAATACAGTATCGCATCCGATGATTCGATGACTATCGACAAAGTTGAATCAATGGCCAGGGTTTTGGTAAATCCTTTTTAAAAAAAAGATAGTTCCTACTCACAGTGAGTTGTTTTGCAACGATCTGGATGTCGAGCTTTTAGCTCATCATTAGGTTGTAGAACTCTTTCAACCTGATGATGAGCTAAAAGCTCGAAATCCGGATCATGCAGCTTACTGTGAGTAGGAACTATCTTTTTTTTAAAGGATTTACCAAAACCCTGGCCATTGATTCTATGGCCGTGTTGATAGCACCAAAAGATCTGCCATTATGACCAAACATGACTGCCAATGTGACTGGACCAAAAACTACCCTCCACAGAGTTAACATAATTCTGGCACTGATTTGCGCTTGTGTGAATAGTACGGCTCACGACAGCAAACATTAATGAGGAAGGTTTTGTGCACCGGAAAACTGTGGCCACTTGAGGAAAGTTAAAGATTTTTATTAGAAACATTGACTTTTTAAAACTAGCAAATGGTTAGAATGAAAAAATAATTACAATTAATTAAGGTTATAACCATTGAATTTGAATTTTAATCCAATCCGATTACACGACATTTGAAAAATGGCAAAAAGGAGGGAAAATTCAAAAGGTGTGGTTGAGATGGGAAGTTGTCCGAGTGGATCGAGGTCACGATACCTGAAGTGGTAGAGCAGCGGCGTATCTAGCCGAAGGTCGTGGGTTCGAATCCCGCTCCTGCCATTGACTTTTTTATCTCAACCAAAAACCTTAATTAATTGTAATATATTAATTGGTCAAGCGGACCACGAAATTAGTGAATTTAAAAAATAATGTTAATTATTATTATTAGTGCAAATTATTTGTGAATTCTTAAAGGACGATAACTCTTAAAATGCCATAATTCAATAATTCTTAAAAAAGTGAATAACATAAAATTAAATAAATTTATATAATGGAACATGTCGAAACAAACGGTACCGCCATATTGATCGTCAAATACACCTCTCCTGAAGATGTTTCCTATCATATTGTTCATGAAGGCAGCTTCATGATGACAACCTGATCAAAGTTGCTAGGATGGGTGAGAATCGCTTACCAAAAATATTGGCAAAGGCGGTGGCAGAAATCAATAAATTATAAACAAGTCAATCCTCCGATTCTATCTGTTTATAATTATTTCTAATATGTTAAAATTTGAACAGATTTTGCATTCAAAAGAGGCTTCGTGAATTGATGTGTCAGAAGGCGATTTTTCCCCAGTTATTGGAATGAACATTGCAATGAATTGAAATGAAATGGTAACAAAAAGTCTTAGGTGATTGGTTTTTCTGTCGACCCATTTGTAGACAATCAATTAGAATTTCGTTTAAAAATGTTTCCATAATGAGTTTAAAAAAGTTCCCCCCGGAGTGATATAGGATATATAGAGCAGAACGAATAGACTAATTTATTTTGTATAAAAAAATTAATTCCTTGGGAAAATTATACCGGAACACGAGAGCCCTGTCCAAAAAAAATCCCTTCTTGGCGATATTTAAAGTGAATGGAAAGTGAAGAACGGTCCGAGAGCTGAAGAATGTACTGATGGCGGCGTTAGAACTCTTTACGCTTTTCAAATCTTGACAAGTTGAACGCTGACAGACTAAACGCCTCATTTTATTACTCTCATTCTACGACATAAAATAAATCTTCATTCTTTTTTATAGTCAAGAACGTTCGGTTAAAAATTCATATCGTCATCTATATATGCTGTCGTCCGAAAGCAGTAATGTTGAAATATTAAAATGTGAAAGTGTAAGGATCTTTGATTGCTTTCCCTGAAATAGTGTAGTGAAATAGTACTAAATCTTGAAATGTTTAATTTGTTAATTAAACTATTAATTTTTCATAGCACAAACCTGGTCAGGAAAATTTTATATACAATCCCCTAGTTAAATTATCCTAGGTCTACAGTTTAAATAATTTATAAGATTTTCATTAGATAATAAACCGTGTAAATGCCTGGATAAATTGTTTTTATCTTAAATACAAACAGTTTTAAATAGATCATCACCGATTAAAAAAACAACAAAAAAAACACTGTACACAGTTAGTATGCACGGCCAAGGTGGCTGAACTATGTTTGAAAAAGTTGATGCTGGGTGTTGGACTATTATGAATTCATGTTGAACCGACACTGGATTTATTAATTTAGGCGTTGCCACGGCGGTCATCACAAAGGTAAAAGTCCCGACTTACATTGGACTCAAATATGAGATTTAATTTACATATCGATTCTTTGGTTTCCCGTCTGAGTAAGCTCGTTTATAAATTTAGAAATTTACGCAACTTTACGAAAATTGAACTCTTAAGGGCAATATATTTTTTTCTTGCACAATCCATAATAGTCTATGGTATTGATTCCTGGGGAGGTGCTAATGCTACAGTAAGACTATGGATGTAACTATTAACTCACTTCTTAAAATTATTTTACGTAAACCGTACAGATATAATACGAACAAATTATACAGAGAATTTAAATTAATGAATCTATACCAAAACTTAAATGTTCATGTTTTTTGTACATACATAAAAATAATATTGTAACTAGTTACATCAGTAAATACAACACAAGACACAATTCATTGGCTAACTCACATTTTTGCTATGTAAAAACCAGGCAATATTATAATTTTTCATTAAATATGGCACTTCGCTTTTTTTTAAAAAGAAAGGCTCATTAGTAAAAATTTCAAAAACTACAATGAAGGGAAAAAATTTATAATTTCAAAAATTTTAAATTGTAGTTAAGATATTTTAAAGCCAAGATTTAATTTAGCTTTATTTTCATGCTACACGTTTATTCTTATTATGTTCGCTTTTTTTAAAGAGGGTTCGCAACATCAGAGGTTATATCAACCCTCGGGGTGCCAGTGTTTTTGAAAAAAAAAAAAACATTTGTAAGAATGTCGGGTTCCAATGCAGGGTCCTGGATTCGAACCCGGGACCTTTACCTTACAATGGTGAACGCCGTGTCAACGCCTAAACCGTAGCGGCCACTCACGCCCATTGTTCCTTTATTGCTTTGTGTTTTTCATTATGCTTTGGTAAAGATATATTCAGTTTATTTCTCTGATTTCTCTCTCCAAAAACTCCTGCTGTCTAGAACTAGCTTTGCTTTTTGACAGCAGGTAGGGATGTACCAAAATATTTTTTTTTTTTGTAAATTTATATGCAATGTAAATTCTTGCAAATAGGGATTTATTAGTGTTATTCCAATTAATTATTCTTTTCATCTAAGGTTTTTGGTTGAGATGAAAAATTATTGTCTCGAGCGGGATTCGAACCCACGACCTCGGCTCAATACGCCGATGGACTAACCACTGCTGGTTAACCTTAGATGAAAAGAATAATTAATTGGAATTATTAATATGGTTAATTATGAACACTAAACAAATATGGATTATTATTATTATACAGTACGAGATCAGGGATGCAGCCATCAAATTCAGTTTTGATGACCGCATTCCTGATCTGTAACTTACTGGTGATCTCCTGACGGTCGATTCATTAGTCCCGACGTACTTACAAATGGGCTTTTTTTTCAAAAGACCGGCATACCGAGGGTTCATATAACCTCGTTTTTTTAAATAGTCTCGTAAAAAATGGTTTGACCCCTCAACATCCACATCTTTTGATTGGACGTCAAGCCCTTCTGTGTGACAGGAATGTGGGAGGACATGCTATGAGGAACAAAAAAATTTTGAAAAATCTAGAAAATGTCTTGATGGTTTCAAGAAGGATGTCTAGCCGAGTGACGATTGTGTTTTACACACGTCGAAGAGACAAAACAGCGGTGAAAGTCTTTCTATTTTCATGAAGATCGTGTTTGCCTTACAAAACACCGATGCCGCCTCCCGCATTTCAATACGGGCCGTTGTCGAAAACGACGCTTTCTACGATTTTACATCACGACCGTTGGTTTAAAACACACACACAAAACGGACGAGTCAAGTTCAACGAACAGGCACAATGAAGCGAAATAATAAGATAGATAAAATACAGGATGCTTTTCCGCCGAACGCGACCGTCACAGCTGATGTGACAGGGATTTGATAAGGGGACCAGATTGGTGGAGGTGTTAAAAATATAGAGGTTTATAAAATTGAGACGTTGAAGATTTCAATTTGAACAAGCTAGAACAAGCCGAGTAGACATAACGATTATCACTCAAGAAATGTAAACCACTGTATTGTCTAGCTGAGGCGAAGCACGGCTGAAGGAAGAATGCTGGAACATTAGGAAAATTTATTTATATAATTACTCATTGTTAAACCATTGTTTTATACATTTTACATATGTGTGTTATGAAAATTGGCTGTTGTTGAAAATACCCGTACCATTTAATTCACTAGCTGTTGTCAGTCCATTCTTCTTCCCATTATTTTGGGCCCTAGTATCGCGATTTCACCATCTTCAACCGAGATAAACAAAAGCTTAATTGACTTTTATCAAGAAGGACTTCCGAAGAAACCTAGTCCTAATCACGACTTCCTCTTCCTTTCATTTGTTAATTTGACTTTCACCTGAGCCATCAAAATGAAGCAGCGTGAGAGGAGCCACGTGGGCATTCACTGAAGATGCAGAAGTCGGTAGAAGCGAGTCCTGGCAAACCCAAACCATCCACCATGAAAACTAAAAAATACTAAATTTGTAGTTTGGCCTGTTAGTTCGTTCTGGCCATCTTCAGTGATCGGTCGGATCGATTTGTCTAATTTCTTTTTTAAGTTAACAGACCCATACAAGTTGGAAAAAATCCGGTATTTATCTTGCCAGAAAAAGCGTAGATAGGACCAAAATGATCAAAAACGACCAGACTGCAGGTTCATCACGTGTGGAAACCTTACAAATTGGTAAATTTATGATCTGTTTTTACAAAAGTAAGGTTTTCATAAAAAGTAGGTGTAGAATTTGGCTTAAATTCATTGAAGGCTTTAACAAAAGATTCTATGTATAAAGGAACAATTCTGAAGAACGGAAACAGTTGAACAATTATTATCAGGACGAGAAACTTTAAACTACTTTTTTCAGTTGTTTATAATCGTCTCTATTTATATAGATTCGCCCTGAAAGATCTGAAACGCGGTTCGAGGGGCGGATTCGCGCACGCGGCCACCTCGGGGCGGTGAGGCTTCTTAAGCATTCGGGACTGGCTTGGTCCGTTCTAAAGGTCACAAGGTCGTCCAGGTTCAAAGACGGCAAAAAGCGTCCCGGGGTCAAGAATTCTCGAAAAAGGATTTCGCACAAAAAGACGGCCGAAGAATATTAAAACCTTTCGAAGTAGTTCCGGCGGTTGAGATAACGTTTAGAAAATCCACTGTGTACGTTATTCACAAGGTGTTTATCTATCTTCAGTCGAGGCGAAGTAATTTTCTTTTTAGTAATTACTTACCTCAAGGTATTTGAGGTCATAAACTTCTTGTAAGGACGCAACACACCCGAAAATAACTGAATTACTTTTTCTTACTGACGGCATAGTCAAAAAACTTAGACTTTTGATGGAGTGATATTGAAAATGCTGACTATGACCTTAGGAATGAAATTAACACGATAACACCCAACATAAAGAGAATGTAAATAGAGGAAAACTCTCTTCAAAAATGGACTAACGATTCTGTCAAAATGAAGTACACTTCTTGCACTAATTACTAACCCTTGGCATACCAGAGAGAGTTAAAATTGAAAAATAACATTGGTTTTGACCCGAAAATTCAAACTTTTCCCGAAATTCCCGGATTTTTTTTTTTTTAACAATGCACGATGAGCCAAATTATCATCTGTGTTTCAATCATTACATTACAACAGTATGACTATCGAACTGAAAATAAAAATAGCAATTAACCACCAAAAAATTACATTACAACAGTATGACTATCGACCTGAAAATCAAAATAGTAATATACCACCAAAAAACTACATTATAACAGTATGACTATCGACCTGAAAATCGAAATAGTCTGGAAAGCTAATAAATAATGACATGACACCAACAATAAATACTATTTGGTGGTTTTCGTGTGCGCTCAGGAGAATAAAATTGACATTTTTTATTGGCATTATAGCCATCAACCATGTGACCCACTTGCCGAGCGCTGTACAGAACGCCCAGCGAACCGCCAGAAAGGGCGCAGCCACCCACCCCCGGTACGGAACCCCCATGAAAGCCAGTACTTCTCCATAATTTTACTTCCAATTAAGCTTTTCTTTCCGTCTTATTACCAAGGGCTGACTGCCTCCGAAGGATGTGTATGTGTGCCATGCCATTCACACCCTACCACAGCCGGGGCTTAAACACCGCCCAGAGCACCGGCAGTCACCGGAAATCCCACCAGGAGCGAGCCGACCACCCCGCAACCAGCGGCCCACCGTGACGTCCACGCCACCACAACAATTAGTTTTAATATATTTCCTTACACATTATGGTGTATTATATTTAAATATTTGAACAACAATTTATACACCTTTACACTCCCAGTACATAATATTGCATTATAATCAAACGGCGTCTCTATAGTTTTCCCTAGGGCATCAAACAATTCATTTCTTTCTCGATTATACTTTGCACAGTTCATAATTATATGCTCCATCGATTCTACTTCTGTGCAGTTTATGCATCTCGATGATGGACACAGGTCTATTTTTGCCAGATATTCTTTACATGATTACACCTTAACCTATTTATGGTTTTGCCGAATGCTTTACTCACGATTTCCTTTTTGAACCAATTAACTTTGCATATTTTTGACTGAATCTGTTTATAAAATAAACCTTTTATTGAACTACTATATTTCAATTGCCATTTCTGCTGAATAGCCTCTCTAACAATTGGAATTACCTCTTCGAAATGTAATTTAAACTGGGAGGTGTGCCCCGAATTCCCTGCTTGTTTAGCTAATGTATCTACTCGTTCGTTAAACTTAACACCTGCATGCGCCCTTATCCATGTTATTATTACTTTTTTATTTTGTTGCTCAAATTATGTAACTTTTTTAATATCTCGAAAATCAAGTGATTATCTGTAAATTTTAAATTATTTGGACTCAATTTTTTAATTGAGCTTAACGAATCAGTGAGAATCAAAAATTATTTGTCATCTACTGAGCCTATGTAACTGAGAGCATTTGATATGGCATAAAGTTCTGCCGCATAAATGCTACATTCCTTTGGTAGCCTAATTGGGCATTCGTAGTTCGCTGTTGGGTCAAACAGAGCACAACCTGCGCCTAACTCTGATTTTGACCCGTCGGTATAAATCGTTTTGTACCCTGGCCATTGTTCTTGGATAACACTTCGACAAATGGCTTCGGCTACTCTCTGACTCATGCTTTTAACATCTGGTAAGTAGTCAATCTTCACCGACTTGTTAATAATCTCTATTTCGTGTTATACAAGGGTGGCACATTATTTATGGAACAGTGTATTTTATTTCTAAATTTTTGTAAATTCAAAAAACTTGACGCCAGTAATGGGTTATTTTATTTTTTTTTACCAATATCTGTGAGTAATAATTTGGTCGCCAAGAGACATATCTGTGCATACATTCTCTCGTCATATGCCATTACTTTCAAACAAAATTTATCGGCCAAAAACTGCCTTCTGAAAATCAGTGGTATTTCACATGTCTCGGAGTATAACACATCTATCGGCGTCGACTTAAGGTATCCCATACATTGTCTAATAGTTTTATTAACTACGAGATCTAATGGCTTAGGAGTTGATACAGCAGCATCCCCGTATAAGAAACAACCATAATCTATAATTGAACGTATCGTGGCTGTAAAACAACAAAGCGGTGGCTGGGTACTATTTCCAGTTTTTATATGTAACTATTTTCAATACATTGAGATATTTTTCGAAAATTGACTTTGCATAGGATGCATAAAAATATATAGAACACTGTAAAAATAAATTGTAATAAAATATCCGTCGGCCCGCTTGAAATTCAAATTATGTAAAACTCATGCCCAGTTTTTAGACTGGAGGTAGGAAGTATGATTAAAGGGTATCGATCATATTGGTCATTATGCCTTATTATCTACAAATTGTTATTGATGATTTAGGGGGTGTGACCGAGTGGATCAGAGTCCATTAAGACGTGAGCCTTGCAAAGCATCGAATCATAAATCACAAGAGAGAGTAAGGGCAAAATTTATCCCCGAGATCACGAGAGAAACATCCGAAAAATTTGCATTGTCATTATTCTACAATTAAGTGCTTGGATCAAAGTTGATTGTCATTATATTGCTAATTATCATTAGACGGATTTTTTAAGAACATAACTAAATTAATTTTTAAAAGTGGCAATAAATGATATCTGATAATTTCGGCCTTCGTACACTCCTAACAAAGTCATAGTTTACCTGACTATCATTTATGCAACTCTGTACCACTCATTTCCCGATGCCCAAGGGAGTTTTTTTATAGTTCACCATATTCCATTTCTCCATAGTTCCCTAAACTCCAAAAAATGCACCAACATCCGGATGCCTTTCGTCCCATCAGTTTACTGCAAATTCTTGGTAAATTCCATGACACCCCTCTCTGTAATCTAATATACCCTATCTAAGAACTTCACTGTTCAACAGTGCCAACTTGTTGTGGGCAATGGATATCAATATTTCCTTTTTTAAGGAAGGATTGCTCCTCGGGAGTCTTTTTCTGGCTCCTGGTTTGTTCTAGAAACTATCCTCCTCACACTTTCATATCCCCAATCAAAGTCCTACGTGTTAGGTATTTTAGAGTATGGTGGAGGCTGGTGTTCCTCAGGAAAATCCTTGGTTCTGTACCCAATGTGTATATACTGCTGATATGCCCCTTCATCAGATCATCTTCATCCAATAAATCGAACATGACCAGCGCATAGATTCAATCCTCGCAGACAAATACTTTAGAGTGTAGGTCAGATCTTCTCATTCTCCTATGTACAATGCGGACGAGCGTCTCTCAGGGTAGCGTACCCGGTCCACTAATATACTAAGTATACCCTTTATGTACCGACATCCATTAACCCACAATTCGAGTAGAACAACTTTCCTCCCGATTTTTTCCCCAATAATCTTCATTGACGTCTAAAGAAACAGTAACCCCGTGTCCCAATGTAGACCCAATTAAAGAATGTTTTAGGAGTTTTATCACTGTTTAGCTTGTAATCTACATTAGTTGTACTAACTCTCAATGTCTATGTAATTTTTTGGGCGCCTTGCACAGATTGTTGCTTAAGTGTAAAGTTAAAGTCTAAAGGTAAAAAGTAAAGTTTCACATTGTAGCCGAATAAATCGAAATCTTCTTCAAATTTCCAGATTTGTTTCTTGGAAGAATAATTGTGGGAAAATGATAAAATCGAACAATTCCATACTACCATTATGCCAGGCATTAATTTTTAATTTGTATTAAATTTGGAGTTCACCTAGCCGATTATGAATGATGTGGTCAAAGCAAGGACGATAACTAGTCCACAGCGCTTAATTTTGACCCACGCCCGACTATATTTTCTGCAGACGAAGTGCGTTGAATAGATGTGACACACGCAATTGAAAGGTGTACGCTTGGCTCCGTATAAAGAGCGTGTTGTTATGTCACCCAATTTGATTATTAAGCTTGAGCATCTGAGCCATCTACGTAAACAGATAAAGTACCCCCGTACCAAAAACCTTTAATTACGTTAGTTGTACAGAATGTGTACGTGGTGGAGGAATAATATCGATTAACTTAACTCTCAATCAGTTATGAAAATCTCGCCTAAATTTACTAGAAATTTTGGTCAAAAATAGGGATTCACAGGAAGTTGCAAGCCTTCGACGCTGGTTGGTTGGTAGCCAAAAATATTTTATAAGCTACAAGAATTTAAATGTTCTGAAAATCTATACCACCTTTCTAGAAGTTTCTTTTCTGAATAATCTGCCGTTTAAAAACTAAATTTAATAGGTCATAAAGGGACCTTCTAAGGCTGCCGGTTTTTGGAGAATAGACTTATTAAAAATCAGATATTTATTCAGAAATCGTGAGATACGGTCTGCTGGATGTAGGTTTCAGAAAAACATTTTCTTTATAGTGCCAGCGTTTCGATCTTTATTGAGATCATCTTCAGGGCCTGGGATTTACAAACCTTGTTTACATATAACAATTACATTTTGGATGTGGAAAAGTGAATTTATACAATGCAAAATCTATTTTTTATATTCGATCAAAGTATTTCTACTCACTCAAAGTGTTAGTTTTCTGCGTAATTGTGCCATTCTTGCGTGTCGTGTTGAGAGTGCCAGTGAGATGTTTATGTACGTTTGATTTTGGAGGGGTGGGGAAGGAAGTCGGTATAGAAAGATATTTTTGTATAAGGAGTCGGATTCTTTGAGGTGAAAAGAGCCGATGATGGGAAAAAATATTTGTAATGATTCGGCCAATATTATCCTTCCATAGGGATAAATAGGAAAAGGAAAGCTAAATTGTTCAAAAATTAGACAATGTAAAAATGTTTGATGTGTGGAATGTGATGAATGTTTTATATGTTATAATATGTGTTTTGTGTGATGTGATGATATATGTAAGTTATCTATATCTCACTGGCACTCTCAACACGACACGCAAGAATGGCTCAATTACGCCATTTGCAGAAATCAAACACTTTGAGCCCTGAAGATGATCTCAATAAAGAAAGAAACGTTGGCACGATAAAGAAAATGTTTTTCTGAAACCTACATCACACCAGACTGCATCTCACGATTTCTGAATAATCATCGACTAACGGTCACTAATCACCACATAAAAATCAGATAATCGAAACACTCAAAACAAGTGGCTTTTGACGATGATTTCATCGTATCGATTGCAGCTAAAAGCAGTTATGAATTACAATTAGCAGTGTAAAGTTAAAGGAAGATGCATTAGACTGGATTTACCAAGATGAAAATGATAATAAATTTTATAATAAATACTGACTCTAGAATCACCATAGACTCCATCCCCAATCACGATGACCATATGGCACTTGAGGAGAAGATTATAAGCCTAATTAAAAGCATATTTGGAAAGGGAAGAGTGTTTAGATTAGAAGGGTGAAAGCTCATAAAGGATCACTGGGAAATGAAGTGGCCGATGTCTAGCTAAAGATGCAGCACAAACCTACCTATCACAAACCCTCTTCTACCTCACTCTTACCTAATACCGAAACTGGAGACAGCTAGCAGGGAGGAATTGGACCGAAATTGGCAGTTGTTGAATAATGGAAGATTAACCTGGCAATTTCTATCATACATTGAAGACAGGATGAAGAATCAAGAATGTCCTTTGAATTGACACACCTTCTAAGCTGACATGGCAGGTTCACTGCATATTTGAAGATATTTATTCGTGTTCCTGCGACAGTCACCATATACAGTCCATCACTTACTGAATGACTGTCAATAGACGATTAATTCCTGCCTGTAGTGTACTGATCACATGTATAAATTATACAAGTGTTTTCTTGGCCCTTGAGCAAGCAACATCTTCTGAATCCAGAATATAAGAAAGAGTTTAAACTGCTAATAGATTCTATCTTACAATTTTTGGACGAAAAAATACAGGTTGTTCATTTCTACGTTGTTTCTTTAACGAATCTATATCAAGGTTTATAATGGAGTGGTGATGGATCAAACAAGCCATGACACGACCAATTACCGATAAATCTGTATGCCTTTAGGTGCCTCCATACAGGCTATAATAATTGTAAAGGATCCGATATAGTTAAAGCCTTAAACGATTATTAATTGTTTGCCAAGACTTTGATCCGTATTAAATTATAGGGGGAGACGTAATAATTGCAACCGTTTTGGCATTGTTTGACCTTCATGTGTGAATTACACGCCTTTTCCTTTTCCCTCATTACCCCGACTGACTATCGTCCCTCCGATAAATAGAACAAGGTGTTATAGAGTTGAGCAACTGTTATTGCATTTCTAAATGCAATTTCTATCACGGGTTGCGCCATGTTCAGAAACCGGGTGCAACTTCCTCACAAAACTCAGATATCAGTTTGGCAACTGGTTCCAATTAATTTAGAATCTTGCCGTCCATCCAGTCTGATTCTGTATGGGCATAGGTCAGTGTTTAGCAACATTTTTGATGTCGTACATTTGTCAACTTGCACAACTTCCAGTTTAAGGTTATAATTCATATGTTCTTGTATGTCCAAACATGTATAATATCAGAATAAAAAATGAAATATACTTAAATCCATTTATAGTTTATTTATTTTAATTACTGAATATATTTTAAAATGTAAATATGAATGAAAAAATAATTATTTAAATGTATGAAGTGAAAACGAATCAGTTTTCCGAAACACTCTAGATTTGAAAATTTCTTTAACCACCTTTAAAAAAATACTATAAATAAGAAAAATTCAACCATCCATAAAAAGGACAATAGAAGGACGACAAACCCGATGAAAATAAAAACAAAGCTATTTTCCACAACCTACATGCATTTGTTAAATTTAAACAATGTTTGTAAATCCCAGGCCCTGAAGATGATCTCAATAAAGATCGAAACGTGACACGATAAAGAAAATGTTTTTGTGAAACTTACATCACACCAGACCGCATCTCACGATTTCCGAATAATCATCAACTAACGGTCACTAATCACCAGACAATAAAAACAAAGTTTAACTGTTAAAACATCATTATGTTTGGTGTGTATAAAAGTTTTTTCGGTATTTTCCAATTTTGACTTTCACCCTAGCCCCCCCCCGTTAACTCTAAGGTGGGAAAATCCCTATTGAAAGAGATTGTTAAGAAAGGGGTAATTGATCCAAAAAGTCAGTCTAGAATAAACTGGACAAGTAAAACATAGAAGCAGGTATAATTCATTTCAGGCTATACGAATTAGAACTCGGGCACTGGCGAATCGAAATTTACGTGTGAGTCAACAGCGGTTTTGGAGGATGAGTACAAATTAACTTTAGCAGACCTATTTCAGGTTTACCCAAAAATAGAAAGAAGAATCCGATCTCTGCGTTCCGCTTCGAAACACTATTCATGGGTCTCCCCCATGAATTGTCCCTCAAAACCAAGGAAGACAACATGTCTTGCGTTTCACACCTGAATAGGAATAAACCTAAAGGGTGCTCACTGGGGACGAGAAAAATGTTAAACGCCGAAGAATCGTTTGCAAGAAGAATGAAGCAAATAAAATATTATCGCACCCTCAAAAGTTAGATGGGAAGTTCGTTGAATGATCCTCATATGGTTGAGATATTCGAGTGATAATTTATTGTTACCACGCAATCAAACCCTTACGGCAGATGTACACTATGCCCAACTATAGCGTTTTGGGTTAACGTTGAAGAAAAAATAGCCCTGGTGAATACACGCAATGCCGTGTTTTACCACGACGACACCAGGCTTCTCACAGCTGCGCTCACACAGAGTAAAATCACCGAGAGAAGAGCAACGTTTGCCCCCATCCTACATACTCTCAAGACAAGTTTTACTTGTTCCGCTGTTGTTTAAGTGTAGGGAATTTTTGGGGGGAAACGCTCAGAAAATCGAACTATCATATTTCTTCTTGTCTGAGACATCAGATTTATCAAGTACATTCCGCATTACTTCAGAAAGTGAATGTCAAATATCTTGAGGATCTTAATGGTATAGATTCTACTTATTGTTAGTGGTGTCCTACAAGAAATGATAGAATGTAAGTGGGAGGGGCCCTATTGCCTTTATACTGATGGGTATAAACTTAATAGCGAAGATAGTGGTGCGGTTATGGATTAGGTGAAGAACAAAAGCAGGAAAATAAAATTACCAACTGTCTTTATGAGAGACCTCATCACTATAGATCAGGCTTTGACATGTGCACTTCTCACAGTAAATATATCAACAATCCTGACAGTCAGTGAAAGCGTGCTTGAAAAATTAAACATAAGAAAAATTTAACTGTAGGTGGCATAACCTTCTCCATTTTAAGCAGGTTGAGAACGCTACATGACCGGAATAAACATGTAAACTTTTGGAGAGGTCATACTTCGATTAAGAGTACCACATGAACGAAAGTCACCGTTAATGGAGAGGGCGTAATTATAAGCTATTACTAAACGAAATTTTAAGGTGTTAAAAAAAAAGTACGCACCAACCTGCTGGGACTTAGGATAGATAATATTATTAGACCTAACAGAGGCAGAGTATGCAGTTCCATTGTTTTCGACACGGGAACGGAAAGGCTTTTTCTAGCTCAATTTGAAGGCTGAGAACGGGCCATGCTATCTGCAACGCCTATTTACACCACTTAGCATTCATTATGCGCGAGATATCAAAGGGCGGAAGTTCTGGAGCATATTACCATGATTTGCCCTAAAGTTGAAGAGCTGAGAAAAGAAACCTGAGCTTGTCCGCGAAATCTCTTGTCCGAAATCTCAATACTATTTTGAGCCCTAGGTATTATAAGTTTACGAAGGCTTATACAAAGCATCAACAATCGGGAGTGCGCTTTGTCTGAAGGCTGGCTATCTAGGAGTCTTGGTCAAGCTACTGTCTTTGACCCCTAGAGTGGATATGTCCTGCCCTGTGTGAGAAGTGCGCTCGAGTAGTGAAAATATGCATATAGAGCTTTTTTAGTTACGAACGCTCTGGATCAAGGTATGGTCAAGGTACCAAGCGAAGTTAGTTGCTATTGCCAAGCTTTCGACCTATTTTAAGTCATCACGAAGGCAAAACAACCTTAAATATGCCTACAGGTTGACAAATTTCAGTTTTTACAGGCGATCTCAAATTTCCTTGAAGATCGACTCAGTCACATTGCCAAGGGCTGTATTAGGGATAGGGGAAGGGATAAAAGAGGAGGCCACAATGCCTACTGAACCTAGACCTGAATAGACCTATAGCGCCCTTGTTATTTGTATCTCACTGGCCAGTTTCAGGTTATTAACCACCTCCACAGCTTTGCCAGCGGCTCCTTGGCGTAGGATCTTGCTTGCGGTTTTTCTTGTCCTAGTTGCAAGAACCTGCACCTCCATAGACCTTCTCAGAAACATAAAATGTGTTTAGGGGTTTCCACCTCTTCCTGGCAGTATCTGGCTATCTGCACAGTGTTTCTTCTGTCTGTACTCCTATCCAGTGCATGTGCTTTCTTAAGTGGCAGTGCCCCATCAGAAGTGTGGGTGAGTTTGAATGGCGTTAAAGATCCTCATTGTAGAATGCGGGAAGTAATGCCCCGACAGTAGTCCAACCAGAATCCTGGTTCGGTTGCGATTGCCTTCCAGTAATTCTTTTCTAAGTTTTGCGGATGGTCCTTCTATGAATCTCTTCGCGTGCCTCACACCTGTGGTATTGTTACACCAGGTTTTAAACTCATAAGGATCCATTTTAAGATCCTCTTTTGTGGCAGGCTCTTAAGCCGCAGTAGGGTTCTGGGCCCAGAGAGTCCATGTTGGCCCCCTTTTTGACCAAAGACTGTAACGTGTAAAGTATTTTTTTTAAAAGACTATCTCTGTCTTCTATGCAACTGTATGTATTTTTTCTGTTATTGGAGATAAATGACGGATAAGACATGCGTTCTGCATTTTAAAAGGAACCACCTCCGTTTTTTGGCTAATTTTCTAAATAGAGACAGTAATTCATTAGGCTGTTTATGAACTTGTTTAATATGACTTAAAATGGCCATGACGTTTGTTACCTTATGAAGTTTCTGTTTTCAGTATTAGAAGTATCGACTACTTTTTCTATTATGATCAGGATCAAGGTATGGTCTTGTCAAAATTTGAAAATTAAAAATACTAAGTTTACTAGATACCCAATACTTAGTTTACCCTGACGTTCATTTGAAGTTAAAAATCAATATCAATTCATAGTTCATTTCTAAATGTTATAAGAATTTTTTATGCCAAACACTTATAGATTTAAATTACTGGAGATCGAAAGAAAAGCTACGTCGTTTTTGGAAATTTTCATCGATGAGTTCATCTAAGTCGGCATGTTCTGTTCAGGTTAATGACATGTTGACATACGTTTATCTGCTTTTCAATTTTCTTGTCCTAAATACTTAACAGAGCTGTAGAAAGTAGTTTGCAAATGCCATTACGGAAATTTAATTACACGAACATCAGGAGCTGTTTAAAGAGGAGCGTCGAGGCTCAATTAATGGGGAACCTATTAGCTTTATTATTAAACGAGCTTGCCCCACTTATAAAATAATAACAGCACAAGACGAGAAGGGAATATGAATAAACCCTCCGATGTTTAATGACTTTCAAGAGACAGTGGCTTCCCACTGGTTAACCAATTGGCAAATTGTAACTAGATCAATTTTACATCCTGTAAGATTCCAACTTGTAACCTTTTACCTTACCACAGAAAAACTCCCCTGCTGTGGCCTGCGGGGTGATAAACTTATAGTTTTATAGATACTACTATCATCTTGGTCTGCCTATATTTCCTAATTTTTTGTCAAACAGAGGCGTTTTGATATTTCACAATTTTTGGTGTTTGTGTGATTTCTGTGGAATGAAGCTTTAGTTACGATTTAGTGGATGGTTGGGGGGAGGGCTGTGTCGGTATTAGTTTTGTTTGTAAGTGTGTTTGATGGTTTAAAGCTGAGTTTTATCTAGTCGGTCTTTTCGATCTTAAGTCCTTTTCCATTTTAATTTGTGTAATGTTTTAAATAGTGTATCCTCTGTTTGTGAGTTATTATTAATTTTTTGTTTTTATGAGTTGTTTCGTGTTGAATGTGTTATGTTTATATATTTCTAATTTTCTGATATGTTCTTTTTCCGACTTTGTTTACGTTGTGCAGTACTTTCGTACTTTTTCTATTTTTGTGCTTTGTGCAAGGACACATCTGCCATGTCGATACTTGTTTGTATTGTCTATGGTCCATGCTTGTTTTCTTTAGGTGAGTCGCGTAATTCGATTTTCCGTTGTTGCCCCTAAACGATTTGATATGTTACTTGTACCTGTTTTTTATTTATCTTCTTCTCTGCCCATTGAATTTGTGCATATTCCGTTTCTCTCTCTCTCCTCTCCACTCTTCCTCTCAATTTCCCTCTCCCTTTCCCTCTCCCTCACTCACTCCCCCTCTCTCTCTCTCTCTCTTTTTTTTTTCTCCTTTCTTTCCTTCCTTTTTTCTTTTCTTCTCTCCTCTCTTCTCTCCTCTCCTCTCCTCTCCTCTCCTCTTCTTTTCTCTCCTCTCTTCACCACTCCTTTTCTTTCCACCCCTCTCTCCTCTCTCCACTACTCTTCTCTTCACTCCTTTCTTCACCACTCCTCTCCTCTCTCTTTCTCTCTCTCCTCTCTTCACCAATCCTTTCCACTCCTCTCCACTCTCACTCTCTCTCTCTCTCTCTCCTCTCTTCATCATTCCCCTGTCCTCTCTCCTCTTCTCTCCTCTCTTCACCACTCATCTCCTCTTTCGCGCTCTCTCTCTCTCCCTCCCTCTCTCTCCTCTTCATCAATCCTTTCAACTCCTCTCCTCTTCTCTCTCACTCCCTATCCTCTCTCCACCACTTCTTTTCTTTCCACCCCTCTCCTCTCTCTCTCCTCTATTCTTCTCTTCTCTCCTCTCCTATCCTCTCCTCTACTCTTCTCTATTTTCCTTTCCTCTCCTCTCCACTCCACTGGAGTTCCTTTCTCTCTCTCTAGTTTGTCGGTCTTGTCGATGCTTTTTCTTAATAATTTTCCTGTTGTTGTTGTGGTTTTTAGGTTTGTGTTATTTTTACGCCTAATTTGTTGAATGAGCTAGTTCGTACGTTTCTTTCCCGTTGTATGTGAATGTGGTCCATTTAGTATCTATGAGTTTGGCGTTGTTCGGTTTACGTGCGCGTGTTTTGTTTATTATTTTGTTAATGGCGTCAGTGGTGTGCATTATTTGCTTTGGTTTGCATCCTTTTTAATTCGTACTTGTCTCTGGATGGAGGGATTGATTTTTAGTCTCTCCTTCATGTATTTCTGTGCTGCCATATTTTGTCGGTTGGGTAGTTATTTTTTGATAAATGTCAAATTGCAGTTTGTCTCTTTTTTTATTATTGTGATGTTTAGGAAATTTATATCATCATTTATTTATGTTTCTTAAGTGTGAAGTGTATGTTTTGTGTAATGAGTTCAGGTGTATCAGTAGTTGTTCAAGCTGTTGCTGATATCTGCCTTGGCGCGTATCTGTGTATGTGTGAAATTTCATTTTTTTTTTGGGGGGGGGGAAGTATTTCTCTTCAAAATTTTGTAAAAATACTTCTGAGATGATGGCTCATGTTGGATTACTTTTATTGCATTCACATGAACTAGTTCCATTATAATATTCTAATCCAAATACTTATATGAGAAAATAAACAAATTTCCATAAAGTATTTGTGACTGAAATATTAATATAATTGGTAATTATTAAGTATTAAAATCTCAGATTCTGTCACAGATGCCGGTGTTCGATTACAAAATCAAGGCGAACCTTATTTTCCTAATATGAAAAATCTGGAGCACCACAAAATAAAATTTCAGTATAACAAATCTTTCAAAAACTTTCTTTGTCAATTTATGTAAATTGTGCGGTTTTATTTTGAGGTCTGCGTGGTAATAAACCCGAGTGTAGGTGCTGTGCTGTGTATATATCAACAACAAAGCAAACTTGACTTTTGTACCTTATTTTCGTCGTATCACCCCTGTGGCCATTAGACGATGGACTCTTCAACATTGTTTTGGCAACTTCTCCTACAGATCAAAAGCCCTATTATTTAGCGAGTTTTACAGAACGGATTGCTGTGAAGTCCTCTGAAGAAGGAAAACTTCACAAAATTTATCCGGGTATATGACGATTGCCATACAATCTTCCAATAGGCCCTTTTCGAAAGCTCTTTCTCAATTCCTTCAACCTTTCGAGTGTGCAGTACACGGTGAGATGTAAGACCAGATTGCGGGAAAGACAAATTACAACCTTTCAATCTTACCTTCTTCGTCTGCCTTGATCTAGGGGTTGTTAAAGGTGGTTTTCTTATTTTTCGC
Source organism: Cimex lectularius (assembly GCF_000648675.2). Classification (NCBI taxonomy): domain Eukaryota; kingdom Metazoa; phylum Arthropoda; class Insecta; order Hemiptera; family Cimicidae; genus Cimex; species Cimex lectularius. Next base: position 215,209 of record NW_019392979.1, on the reverse strand, counting down.
AATAAAATGTTTACTGTCTTCCAAGGCTAAGAAAGTTTTGTAACAATTATTTATTTTTCGCTTCTCCAATAATTAAATATTCTATATATCTAATATGCTAGTTTTGCTTAATGGTAATTTTTCATAATAATCTGTTGATGACTGGTCCTGAACGCATTTAAAATTCCTCCTGGGGATATAAAATAACATAAATCTTGAAATCATCTTCGTTGTTGGCGCCTCACCTATGCTCGTGTGCATTATCCCATAGATCTCAATACAAAATCACCCAAATTTAAAACATAAATTGGTAAAGAAAATTGTTAAAATAATCACTAAGACACACAAGGTTAAGTACATTGCTCCACAAAGAAAGGAAAAGTGGTTCATGTTGAAATTTTAATATATTTTAGCATAGGCATTGTTATTACAGTTAAACCATCAGTAGCCGAACCAACGACTCAACTCACCATCTATACTACACTGGGCGGGTTTTGCACGAAATCTGTTTCACACAGTGTACCGTTTACATCTTTACAGAGCCAAGGTATTCAGGCGGCTTGTCGGCCCTGGGGCCTCCGATCGAGGACACCTTCAGCTTATGCCGCAAGACCATATAAACATGTATATCATGTAAACCATGGCCACATCCAGGCCATTGCAGGTACATAGACAGTTGCACAGAAGTCGATAGAACAGTGGAATGCTCATTTGTACTGTATTCCGTAGAACATTTAACGATACCCATATGTAAAAAGAGATATAACTTGTAATGGTGGATAAACCCTGACAAAAGCAACAAAAAGTCACAATATGGACAGACAGCATGGACGCAACAAATTAAGAAATACGAAAATCTTTATCAAAATAATTGAAAATACAGGGTAAAAACTGAAAAAGCTGACCAGGCAAAATATTTATCAAATTAAATTGGCTAAAGGCAAGCCAAGGATTTGAAGGAAACGAAGAAGCGTCGAACGCTTCCAACATCCTTCTCAAAAATCCCAACGACGTAGGTCAGACAAAGGGATCTGCCTAATAGCTAAATGGGAAAAACTATAAACGAAACAACAAAGATGTTCTACTGCTAGCCCGCACGACCCGGGTATCCTGATCAGCATCTGAAAAGAAAAATGAGAAATTTAATCTTCAATGAATGGCAGGCCCGCTGGAACGAGATGAACGAAAAATTAAAAATGCATAAAGAAACGGTGAGGCGTGGAGAACTTAAAGAAACGAGACAAAACAATACTAACAAGGTTGAGGATAGGCCACACCCGTCTCACGCACGGCCACCTCCTGGTGGGGAGAAGATGCAAAAGTTGCCCTCTGTGCGGAGACCTGGTAACGGTAAGACATCTATTAGAAGAATGTTTAAGATTATACCGAGAAAGGTGCGACCTACCCTCCGACCAACGAGCAACTCTAAAACATAATAGTGACCACGTAAAGAAATTGTTTAGATATCTGAGAGCAGTGAACGCATATCAATTAATTTGATCCACCCCTTAGTAAAACTTTGGATTTCGTATGTATGTATTTATTGGCGAGGATGTTGCAGTGAAAGTTGTGAGTAAGAATGTTGTTTTTAACTGTACATAGTGAATGTGTGTAGTGGATGAGCGTATTTATTGGAGTGAATGTATTTATTAGCAAGGATGGAATGTATGTTTATATGTTCAAACAGTGTGGGTGTGTATAAATGTGGGCGGGTCGTCGTCGGCATGCGCAGTACCATGACGGCCCGCCAAATGTCAGTTTAGGATTAGTATAGGGTGTATGTTGTTATGAGTGAGGACAGATTACTGACGGAATATCGAGTACCTCGGTAACCTGTCAATATGTGTGAAAGGTGTTCTTTTAATTGAGGGAAATTAACAGTTTATAAGGGGGTTGGTGACGAGTAACGAACAGAGTGGGGTACCAAAATTCCCTACTTGAAAACGCGAGAATTGTTAATATGCGAGGTGCCGGTAATGGCCATAGATGCTGACTGGCGGGAAAAAAAAGAAAGAAAAAAAAAGGTAATTCATATTGTGCATATCAATGGTTCTTCCAAACGTTTAAAACAAGAAAAATATGGAACGCCTCAAAAAAGTATAACTTAAGTTCTGAGAGGACACGGTGAAAACAAAGCTTATCTACGATTCAAGTTTATCGACAATGACTGCAGCTGTCGGAACAGTCACGCAAAATTTGTTGCAAATCGTTAATGAATGCAAAGTTTTTGATAACGTGCGATTCAACATAATCAGAAGAACTTACAATTAATTAAGGTTTTAAATTGAGATAAAAAAGTCAATGGCACGAGCGGGATTCGAACCCACGATCTTCGGCTAGATACGCCGCTGCTCTACCACTTGAGCTACCGTGACCTCGATCCACCCGGACACTAACTTCCCATCTCTACCCCACCTGTTGAATTTTCCCTCCTCTTTGCCATTTTTCAAATGTCGTGTAATCTATTTGATTCTCGGCGTCAAATGAAAAAGAGCCTACACTGAAGGTTTTGTGAACTTAGTGGGCGCATTGCTTTTTAAAAAGATGTAGCTATACTCCATATTATTAGTTATTTATTGTTTTTCATTATGTTAATTATTTATTGCAGTTTTGGTTTTGTGCAGGGTAGGGTTAGAATAGAATGTGTTACGAGCGCTCGTTCTTCGCCTCGGCCTTGCTTTGCGTGGAATTTGGGTGGACCAGAAAAATTCTTATTTCTATAAATGTACAAATGATTATGTGTAATATCTACAACTGGAGCAGGTAGAAATTAATAAATCCCCAGCATGCGTTCTATGATTAGGAAAAAAGCTTATGCCACAAATTATCTTATCTATGCCGTTCTAGGTTTCGTGCATTGACTGTATTCTTTTCAGGAACAAAAGCAGTTAGTTCTCTATACAGTATAGGATAGTTGAATGGTACAGGAAGGACAAATTCCTTGAAATATCTATCCTTCTCTACCTAACACATCATACACATTGTCACTATGACCCTGTAAAATCATTGTCACTATGGCTCTGTCAAATCTAAGTAGGGTATGCTAAATTTATTTAGGTTGTTGACAAATGCCATTACAAATAGTTTGTCACGCATAGACAAATGCACTTTATGAAAATAACTTCGACGTTTCGTTGAATACATTTAAAAAAGGAAGGTTTGGTTGATTTCCCACCTTTGATTTTGTAACTGTTCCAGTTCATTGTGAATTTCCGAATACTGAGCCTGGAAAAGCCAATTTTCTCCTGTCGCAAAATAAAATTTTGGATATAATTTAAAAGATGAAGTAGTAATCCGTTACCTGGTAATGTCATGCTTCATAAACTCTTATGAGTTTTGAATTTTTTTGGGCGATATTGTTGCTTCATGTTTTTTATTTGCCTGTCTATTAAAATGTCACGTCTGTTTATGGAGTTAAGTACTATAAATTTTACATCTGAACAATTTTATTTTTATGGCCGTATTGTAAAAACAAGCCGTTCGTTAACATCCCACTTGGGTTCCACTTCCTTCGATGCGCATTGCCATAGTTCGTTGAGCCAAAACACGGCTGAGGAACCGTTCAAAAATTTCCACCAAAAACTTACGCAATTAATCGTGTGCCCGGTGTTATTTAATGTTGACGTGTATAAACACGTTGTGAGCCGTCGACCCGAATCAAGTCGAACCCGTCTGAGACAACTTTTACACCTTAGCTTCCCCGACATGCTTTCTAAACCCTGTTTTGACTAATTAGACAATATTTACAAAACCAGCGGGCGGCCCCGACCTTTAATTGTCAATGGTGATAAACATTCGTAAACAATGAGGGAATGCCGGTGGAGAAAACTAACTCAGAGACAACGTATACATTTTGGTGGAGGTTTTTTTTTTGTCTGAGCGCTTATTAAATTGATCACCACTTGATACATCTGTCTGTCTACTATATGCAAGAATGTTACTTATGCCGTTTTTTACAAGTTGACTCGAATTTGCCATGTTATCGGTCTGGGTTCGAATCCCGGCTGCCCGTGGACTTGTATTTTAAAATAATTTAGAAAACTTATTGTTACGTGGTTCTGAACCCTCGTCCGGTACACCCAACGTGTATTTAGACCCTTAGCCCTCCTGTATTTACAATTTACAATGCCCTACTGTATTCTGAGTCGAGTATGGAGATTCAGTCCTTCTCTAGAAACCGCCCGAAGTAACGGATGACGTTTTCTGTAGGAACGGATAAGGTTATAATAGTCTGGAGAAAGAGTGATGCGTTGTAATGTTTAATTCAGCATTTTTGAACCATTGTTGTAGGGAACGTAGGTGTGTCTTGTGAGCTCTTCAGGAGCTAAAATGGCTCGGGAATTGAAATGCTTGGTAATGCCATCAGCGTATGTTTGGATAATGGTGTCGGCTTGGAAAATATATATGTATGTAATGAATACCATTAGTGGACCGAGGACGCAACCTTGAGATCACCCGCTTTGTATAAAAAGTGCGACAGGATTTAATCCGTATTTTAAAGTACCTGTCACCAGATAAAACTGAAAGATGTGGAAGAGATGTCAGCCTCTTATCTAGATACGTTCTAAGGAAATGACCTTTTCGCCAGGAACGGATGTGAGGTTACAGTAGATTGGAGGTAGATTAATGCAAAGAAGGATGAAGGTTGTGTTTTAGGATTTTCTAGTGTTGAGTCTGTATAATTTTTTGGCATGTGTTGTGAGCAGTTGGAGGATAGAATGGCAATGTCATCAAAGAATGTTGCGATAGTGGCGTCCGGATGGGAAGCGATATTAGCAGTACATACTGCGTACAGTAAAGGACCTGGTACGGTACAATGAGAGACGTCCTGTTCCCCTATAGAAGGAGAGTGAGAAGAATACTGTAGGATTTGAGAATGAGGTAAGACTCCCTTGAGTATTCAGAGCAAACCAGGTGCCAGTTCGATCGAAAGCCGTGCTTAATCGAGAAAGTCCCAAGCTGCATTCCCTCCTCTCAAGGGAGGATGTGATGATGTCCACAATCCGGTAGCACTATTGAACAGTGCAGTAATGTTGCCTAATCCAAAACGATGGTCAGGAATGATCCTAAAATATTTATTAATTTATTGGCAGTGAATGGAAGGTTGGTTTATTGGGTGAACTATGAAAATGAAGGCGTCGAAGAAATGAATGATGCATAGAGTTGGGTTATAAAGTCTAGTTAACAAAATCATGGCTTTTGTTGTTTGTTATTTAAGAAGGCTTGAATTAGTAATGGGGTCAAATCACGAACCTACAGGAGGAGAAGATGTATTGGCTTGTAATTTACTTTGTTCAACATGGTTGAATAACAAAGTGGGAGGTCTCGCATCCATATGTTCGCCTCATCCAAATTTCCAAAAGTGGTCTTTGCAAAATTTTTTATAAATAATTCAAAGGAACAAAACGGCGAGTTAAAGTTAAAATATGTCCATTAAATAGCCAAATGGTGACGGACGGCCAGAGAATGGTCCATTTGAATTCAGGAAACTTGCCAAGGGCTGTTACTTCTGGAATTTTAATCATTCCGTTTAAACTGAACGTCAACAGAGAATTAAAACTTTTGGTATTAAATGATAGTTTTATTTTTAAAATTTGACAAATGAATGTGACGGTATAGAAAACCTTGTTTCTTCTTTCAAATCGGCCTGCTTGCAAGAAAGATTCATTACGTTTCCCAACTCCTAAATTTTTAATTTATTTTGAAACTGGTAGATTGACTCGTCTTGATTTTAAGTTGTCAAACAACAGAACGAGCATGTTAAATGTTATCAAGTGGACTTGTTTTTAACTTGAACTTCTCAATTTCCGTTTTGAACGCGTTTCCAAACCTGTCGGCCGAGCGTGGGCAAACGACTAAACGTCCTATTGTGCAAGAAACAAATTAGATAACAGTAATGAATAACAATTAATCGTTGGACGGCCGGGGGGATTTCGGCTTGTATGGTTGAAGGAGTTCGAAAGTGTGCTTAACTGTCGTCTTATCCCCTGGTGAGGAAAGTGTTAGATCTAGAAACTGCTTTAAGGTAATAAAAGGTTAAAATTCCGATCGTTAGTAATGGCCAGTAGGTAAAAGCTTAAATTAAACCAAGTTTTACGGCGTTTGAAATTAACAAGTTGCTCTTGTCCAAAACGTCTGCTTGACAAGGTGTGAAAAATCAACAGAAGCGAGTGAGAAAAAAGTCCTAATATTTTATGCAATCCGATTCCACAGACGGAAATCGGAGCCGACCTCCCTTTTACGGACATAACACAATTAATTACCCACTGCCGTCCAACTATTGCTATTTCTCACCTAACAATTTCTTGCGGCTGTACGGCAAGTTTCATTTTTCGTTGATTATTGAAACGGCCATGCAATGTGTAGAGGAATTTCATTTTTCAGCGCAACAGTTGAAATTAATTACTAAATTCCAATAAGACTGTCCTGGGAAGAGCGCTGATATTAAGACTTGTTTGTTTGTAAGCAGAATCAATCTCAAACGTGTCTTAGTCTACCACATGTTATTTTCTTATTCAGCTTTCGTTGCTTCAGTTCAGCATAATGTTACTCAATTGATGAGAATGTATGGGTGAAGGGTTTGGGGGTTGATTCAGAATAGTTCTTTCCTCCACTGCGACCTAAACAGGTCTGTCGTGGAACCCCTACAGTTTATCGGTTGGAAAGCGCGCTATTCCTTATAAAACTGAGCACTTTCCTTGGTGCCTCATCATGGACCACTTTTGGTGTGAGAAATGTCCTACCAAAGTGGCTGTACCGTACCCGGGCTAATGCTTCACATTCGCAAAGTATATGTGTTGGTGTCTCCGGTTCCCCTGATAGAGCCGGTATGATTCCGTCTCAACTTTACCCATTTTTCAATTAATTAAGGTTTTTAGTTGAGCTAAAAAGTTCAGTGCCACGAGCGGTATTCGAACCCACGACCTTCGGCTAGATTCGCCGCTGCTCTACCACTTGAGCTATCGTGACCTCGATCCACTCGGACACTAACTTCCCACCCCAACCCCACCTTTTGAATTTTACCCCCTTTTTGCCATTTTTCAAATATCGTGTAATCGGGTGGATTCTCGACGACAAAAATTCAAAAGGTGGGGTTGAGATGGGAAGTTAAGTGTCCGAGTGGGTCGAGCTCAAGTGGTAGAGCAGCGGCGTATCAAGTCGAAGATCGTGGGTTCGAATCCCGCTCGTGCCATTGACTTTTTTATCTCAACTAAAAACCTTAATTAATTGTAATATTTAATTGGTCAAGCGGACCACTAAATTAGTGAAACTAATTATAATTACTTGTAAATACTACGAAAAGAGATTTTAGTTTATGTGCTAGACTCCCGCAGACGGTTTTAAACCATGATGAACTTCTTTCTTGCTCTGTAATATATACTGCCGATGTATATAAAAGAATAAAGACATATAGTAGTAGTAGTAGTAGTAGTATTGGGTATTATTGTCTAAGTTGCGCCGTAAGCGACCGGACCAAACAGACACCAAACTTAAACAATCCAAGCACCGACCGATCCAAATTTCCAAATATGGATTATTTTTTTATAATTTCCAAATTATCCAACTTTCACAGTAGCTATTACACATTTCCCTTTCCATTCCAATTTTGTTATTTTGCCTTCGAGAGGAATTCAAATTGCTTCACAACCTTGTCATCTTTGCAGAGCTTTTCCGCTTTTTCAGGCTGTTGATAGCCTCTTGTGCTTTTATATTCTAGGTACTTTTTTCCGGAGTAATTAAAGCTTCCGTTATTTGTACCAGGTTGAACGCTTTCTCGTATTTTATTAAATAATCGCTAAGAATTAACTTTATATCGATTTTATTATGACCTTCTATTTTTCGCTATGGCTTGAGAGCACGTTCGAATGCGAGAAATCAATTGATAGTTAATTTCCAATTTTATTTTTCCTTTAAATCCATAGCCACAATTTGCACTTTATTGTCGTATAATTATTTAGTCATTTACTTTTTCTATGATTAGTTTTTGAAATAGCGCAATTTCATCCAGGTACAATTTGTCAACGCATGTTTGGATTTCACGCCCGCTTTTTTTTTTTTATTATTATTACATAGCGAGGGTATGAAAGGTCGTTTGGGATCTTTAAGTAATTGGCCTATAAATGTTTGCCGAGATGCAACAATAGAATGGCTGTTCTAAACTGTGTCGACTGTGAATTCAATTAACTTTCACTTTCCCAGTCAATATAAACACTAAACAGGTATGTATTCACATTCAATGGATTCTTTTTCTCGAGGAGGGCTTTCATATCTGGGTCCATTAGTGTTGGATGATACTTCCGTCAGCTAACACTCACAAGGAAATACTTTTTTCGCACATCCACAAAGCCGGCTCGTTTAAGTGAAAGTAGGTGCAAGGTTAAATTGTAAAATTTAACGATAAGAAAAGGCAATAACCATTTTAACCAAACTTCTTTTAACACGAAGACTGAAATTTGACATTTCTGCTCAGACGTTTTAGGAATAGACGAATAATAAGCCATGTTTTTCTGAGTAAATTGATTAATGCAACTATATACCGTGAAATAATGATTGATATTTAATAAATGAGTTTGAGTTGTTTATATTAAATTATTATTAAAACAAATCCTCAAACTGTCTACTTTATCAATCAACTACACATTCACTCTAATAAATACATTCTTTCTCAACACAAACCAGGCTCCAAAAAATACGATAGTAGGTACAGTAAAACCACTCTGTTTCTGCCAAAAATCGGAACAGGGGACTTAAATCCAAGCATGACTCTCATATCCCTACATGCTCTCTACATCGAGTCAACGAATGGCCCTTCATTTATTTGTTTTTCTCTGCGTGCCGGACACGTACACGGGCTAGAAGAGAGATTGATTGATTGATCGCTTTATTTAATCACGCAAAGTTAGGAATCTCGGACCTTTCCACCACTAGGATATGTTAGGGCGGGTGTAAGAGAAAGATAGATGGATAGAACGAAAGAATGATAGGGAGGAAAAAACAGAGATATGGAGGAAAAAACAAGAGATAGGGAGGAAAAACAGAAATAGGGAGGAAAAAAGAGATAGGGAGGAAAAAATAGAGATATGGAGGAAAAGTTAGAGATAGGGAGGACAAACAGAGATAAGGAGGGAATACAGAGATAGGTAGGAAAAAGAGAGAGAGAGAGAGAGTGAGAGAAAGAGAGAGAGAGACATGTTAAATTTGTTACAGAACTAAAATTAACAAAACGATAATTTTAGAAATTGTTTTTTTATTGTATCTCATCAGCCACACTAAAATAGTTAAGAAATGAAACGCAAAATTAGAGACTATAACCCTAACTAATAGGTATAAAAGTGTAAAAGAAAAAATATCAAGTACTACACCACCCTAATAAATGGTACGTAAATAGGAAATAGTTGAGGGCAAGTGAGAATGTGAGAGCAAGTGATGGGATCCCTAACCATCCCTAACCAGTAATTCATTGTAAATTAAAAAAGTTGCAATCACCAGTGGATTGCAAGAAGTGATAGGCTCAACTCTAAACTTATTTGATTTTTTGCTGTACTTTCTATGGACTTAAAAATTTCTCAAGATCCTATTCAATTAGATAAAATTCTGTGTAATTAATTTACGGGCATTTATTTAATGCGAGATACTGGAAAATATTTTTTTAAAATATAACTACACTATTCTTATACTTATTCAATCTCCGCTTCTGAATGGATTGAAAACTTAAAATCAAATTCTACTTTAGTCTTAAATTGGCAAATTCTGATGCATGCTGGAGATACTTTTAATATCATTGTTATCCATATAGTTAAAAGCCAAAAAAAAAAAATCATTGTTGAGTCAAATTAGAAAGGAAACACTTAGTTCCTTCCTTCATTGAGCTTATTAGTCTATTAGACGTTTGGCCGTGACGTCGTGGGTTCAAATCCCACTCCTGACACTAGCTTTTCATCTCAATCGAGACCTTACATGAAAAGAATAATCAATTGAAAAAAGTATTTTGGTCAATCAGACCACTAAACATAATGGACTTAAACACAATTTCAATTAGTTATACTTTTTATCTGTCTTGGAAAGATATATGGAAAAAGCTAGAATTACGAGCAGGATTCGATCTCATGACCTTTGGCTGTCAGGTTGTGGGTTCGAATCCCACTCCTGACACTAGCTTTTTCATCTCAACCGAGACCTCAGATGAAAAGCATAATTAATTTAAATCTTTAATACAGTCAATTATGACTGGTAATACATGCCTTAAACATAATTACAAAATGACCCAAGTGTTAAGTGAAGTGTTGGAGAATACTTTGTCAAATTTGCAATAATAGAAAGAATTCTACCCATATTTGTAGATTTTAAATGGGTGTATGACATCGTCAGCCACCAGAAACTGGCATCACCTGGATACAATACTGGGGATACTGGGCAAAACTTTACTTATTTTAACAGGGCTGTATTAATCAGCGTTTTTTACTGAAACGGATGGATCATGCAGCTCTAAAGTCGTTCTAGTACATCAGGGAGTAGTACAGGAGATATTCTAACCTCTCAGTTCTAATTGCACTTTTTATTCGGGTGTGCCATTGTCTCTATCAGCTAAAATTGCAGGTACCAGTAAATCTTTCCTCTGTAAATGTACAATTGCAAATCTAATAGATATGTAAACCTTGATTACATGTAATTCCAACAGCTGGGAATCAAAAATTAAATTATTTGAATGAATATCAGAAAGCGCTTTATTGTAATTTCCTGAAATCTCAGGCCCTGAATATGCTGATTTAATTGAAAAAGGCAAATAATAATTTTTTAAACATTTCTGCACCTCGGTGTTGCTACCCCAAATCATTATATCCAACATGAATTTGGACTAGTACATCTTAAATATAAATATTTAAATGCATGGTAACTGGTGGATGTGCCTCTCGGAAATGACGAAGACCATCTACCTAAAATATGCACCACATGTTAGATTTATTTGAAAATTTTAATCTACCACTCAACTGAATTATGCATCTAGGTAATTACCTAAAAATTATCGGATCAGAAGACATTTGGTCTTGTCAAAACTCACGAACGATCAGGCAGAATTGCAATTGCCTACTAATCGTCTATAATTCAGCTGAGGTGAGCCTACTTCATCAAAAATTCATTTTTTGAAAAGATAGTTCTATTCACAGAAGTTATAGGCAGCAGGACGTTTTTATTTTATTTAATTTTTTTGTTTTTTTTATTTAATTTTTTTTTTAAATGGGTTTATGATGATATTATTATTTTTTAATGGGTTTATGATATTATTATTTTTTAATGGGTTTATGATTTTTTTTTTTGTTTGTTTGTATATGTCTCTTCTCCCAGATGTAATTATTAAAGTTTCCAAGGAAAAAGGTCTGGACACTCCAACCAAGGATTCGATGCCACTGATGAGATTCTGTCTCATTTCCTCGTATTATGGGCATTCCATGATTATATGGTTCATGTCCTCTGTACAGTCACAGGATGCACAATTGGCAGATTCCCTCAGGCCAATCTTATATTTATGAGCACCCCATAAGCCATGGTTGCTTCTGATCCGTGTAATTACGGTATAGAAGTCGCGAGTTGCCCTGCATCCTTGAAACCACGGAGCCTTGGGTACCACGAAGAACCTGGACCGATACAGTGATCCGCCTGCGGAGCCATTATGAAATTCCTGCCACTCACATAGCCAACTCGCATTGAGTAAACGCCTACAATTGCTCTTTGTATATTTATATTCGCAGAATTCCCCTGTATCGATAGCTTGTTTTGCCTTCACATCTACCAGCTCATTTTCTCTCATCATCAGGCTTCTGTGAGCAGAACTATCTTTTGTACAAAGTGAGTTGACATACTCACCACACCTCAAATAACCTCAACTATCAAAAAATTCATATCAAGAAAGAATAATAGATTCAATAAAATTATACTGAAAAGAGAAATAGAGTCTTCCATAAGAAATTCTCCATTACATTTATCACCAAAGAAAATAGAGAACAACCCCATGGTGAGGCAAAATTTGGCATTGCGTGATAGTTCATATCCATATCATACATTGTAAAATTTATTCGAAGCTCAGATATGTCATAGCAATATTTTGGCAATTTAAAACAGTAAAAACCTTCATTTTATATAGAATGATGTTAAAATTTTTAAGCATTTTTATTACTTCATTAAGTAACTTAAGCTCCTGTTTGTGCCACATTGTTTGCCTCAATTTAGTTGTTTGCTTATATCAATATCAAGCTTAAACTATGTCATTTTTTCTGGATTTTTACCCTGAAGGGTTGTCACTCCCTGATGTGCTGACCTTAGTGTCTGTATATTAGGGAGTTCTCCCACCCCATTATCTGGCTGGGTTGCTAGTATCCCTCTTAAGCCTAGTGCCCAGGAGATCATCACTTCCCTACCAATGGGGTTAGGTTCCGATGGGGGTGACAGCTAAAGCCCAATACTACTTAAATGGACAAATCAATCGCACTAAGAAATACATTCCTAGATATAAAAATACAATCATGCATGCACTCATTTCGATTAGTCAGTGGAGTTAGATATTCATCCATCGACCTCTACACCTAACAATCTAACCTAAATTAGGGTTGATGAGGTACTTTTACAAATATTCCGCCATCAACCCTAAGCACACACACTGCTTGAGGAGTGATGGTGACACTATATTTCACCATCACCCCTTTCCACTCACACTAATAAATACACGCATTCAAACAAAACACCTAGAATATTACTACATACAGTAAAATACCCCTATATCTTTTCAAAAAATGTAACAGGGTACGACATTTATTACATCTATATTTATTATTTCGGTACAATTTTTTGTACGGTTATAACGATTTTTATTTATAATATATATTTTACTACATAGTTTATTCTGCAAAATGTTACCATGTTGTAATACTTAAATTATTTTTTAAATTAATATTATAAATTTATTACATTAATTATTAATTATATTGTCAGGGTGTTGTATTGGCTAAATTTATTTTATACATTTATATTTTACCACGTTAATTATTATTTGCATTATTTATTCATTTTAAGCAACTATTCTATCTTTGGCTTCTTTTTTATTTAAACCATTTGTAATAGTATTTATTTATTTATTTAATTTTTTTACAATGGTATTTCAACTGCTAAGTTATATGAACCTCCTAATATTGGTTACATCTGGGAAAATTCATTGGTTAACCAATAACTGGTCACAGTTTGTAGTTGCAATTTGATACCAAATAGTTAACTTTTTTATTACATCTAGAAAATGAGTCCATTTTTAAGTCCATTTTTTGAGCACCAATCAATAAAATTAGAAAAAGTGGTTTGAAGTATTTTTGTGTCATTATTAATTACATGATACAGCTTGACATTATCAGAAAAGAGCAAGAATATTCTAAGGAAAAAATTCAACAACATCATTAATAAAGATCAAAAATAATAAAGGACCTAAATGAGAACTCTGGTCTTCTCCAGATTGCTTCAATAATTTTAGACATAAAATTTTTAATTTTTACTTGAAGCTGTTTACCTTACAAATAACTATGAAACCACAACAATTTGGATTAATGGAAGCCCAGAACATTTAATTTCACTAAAAGTTAATTAAAAATGACACAATCAAATGCCTTACTGATGTCTATGTAAATCACATCAACTTGTTTATTGGGGGAAAAAGCATTTAGTATAAAATTTTCAAACAGCAAGAGTTAGGTCGAAAACAAAGTTGTTCGGGTATTTTAAATTAATTATAGAAAGGGGTAATGATACTGATGGCAGACTGATGACAAATGGGGTAATAATTAGTAACTTCAGATGGATAGCCAGTTTTAGAAATGGTTTAATGTAACTAAGTTTCCATTTGTCTGTAAAAATACCAGAATTCAAAGATATGTTAAAAATAAAATATAAAGGGAACGCCAATGTCCCAGCCTTATTAAAAAGCACAGGAGACCGATACAACTAGTTGGCTTCAAATTATCATGTTATCTGTATCATAATATATAATGTATTACCATGTTGTTTATTTATAAATAAACAACTAAACAAATGGTCAAACCATTTGCTATAAGATGTGTATCCTTGAAAGCAAGTAATGTATCATCCATTCATGGTACCCATGAATCTGATAAAGATAAATCCATACAGTTTCCCCAGTTAATTAATATCCCTTATCAATAGCTATTTAAATAATAGACAATTTTTCATCAACATTTCCAACAGTCTCGATAACCTGCAAAGCTACAGCCAGGGTGTCACAAGGTTCAGTTCTTGGCCCCACATTATTTAACATCTCTATTAATAATGTCAGCAAGTTAATGTTGCAAGCACGTTTACAATATCACAGCTTATCCATGTTCTCATTTAGAATCAATATCATCGCCAATCATATTTCAATAGCCATACACAAATGTTTTAAATATTTCAGCAAATGGAAAATTTAAACAACATTGGCAAAACTCAGACAATATTAATCACTGAAAGGAGGCCTAAGTGTCATGAAATGTAAATGTTGAGCATTTTCAATCACAATGGAAAAGATCCATAAAATATTTAATGATGCAGCTGGGCTCTAAGATGTCTTAAGCTCAACTGTTGGAGCACTTTACAAATTATTCCCGTTACTAAATAAAAAATCTGGCTTAAATGTTATACAAAAAGTCATCTTTGCTCCTCTATACATACTTTGCCCATTTGGTCAAACACATGTAAAATTAATTATGACAAACTTCATATAAGAATGGTACCTGCATTTCACAGGTGGTGCATCTGCACTTCGCCCTTAGTATGTCAAGCATATCCACATGCATTTACTGGGTAACAGAAAAATTTTGTAAAGTCATGTGAGGACAGCTCATCAGCACATAATTGAAATTGTTAATTATAGCTCGCTCAATTATATAAAATGTAAACATAAGAGAATGAAGCATATCATATTATAATTTAATCTGTTAGGTAAGTGTTTTTCCTTTTCTCCATAAGTTTCTCCAAGTTGTTTTTTCTCGATATTACTTGAATAAAAATAATGTAAGGTTAATTAATGTTAGATTATATACAGGCGAGAGTCTGAAATCTCTCGTTAATTTGGTTCATTTGTTTATATAAGGTAAATAAACTTTTTTTATTATTATTTAATTAATTATACAATCTATCTATCTTGGCTGAGATAAAATTCGATTCAAACCCACGACCTTTGGCTCAATATGCTGCGCTATAACACATGAGCTATCATGACTGATCCACTTGGACACTAACTCCTCTTCTCAACTTACAATCTTTTAAATTTTTACTCTTTGCCATATTATATGTGCGCTAAAACTAAAAATGACCACAACCCTAATCTACAAAACTATATAGAGTAAAGGCTGGTTGATCGCATAAAAGATACTGTAAAATTAAAAATGTAATTACATCTTTATAATTGACTATTTTTGTTGCTGCCCTGTAGGTATTTTTTATAACAAGATAGTTGTTAGTGCAATACAACATTTTTATTAGCTGACAATTAATTAAGGTTTTTAGTTGAGATGAAAAAAGTTAATGGTACGAGAGGGATTCGAACCCACGACCTTCGGCTAGATACGCCGCTGCTCTACCACTTGAGCTGTCGTAACCTCGATCCACTCGAACATCAACTCCCCATTTCAACCCCACCTTATGAGTTTTCCCTCCTTTTGCCATTTTTCAAATGTTGTGTAATCGGTCATGGGTTCGAATCCCTCTCGTGCCATTAACTTTTTTCATTTCAACTAAAAACCTTAATTAATTGTCATGTATTAATTGGTCAAGTGGACCACGAAAGTAGTGAATTAATTTTTATTAGCTTTCAGTACTTATAATTTTTCATAAAACTAACCATGAACCTTTTACATACCTAGGTTATATTTGGAGAAAAGTAAACATTGATCAGAAAACAACCTTAGGTTCTTTCTATTAAGAGCCAGAAAATGCTAAGAGCAAGGAATGGAACTGAGGGACATTAACAGAAAAAATACCATACCCTTTTGCCATAAACATTATGGCCATTTCAGACCTCAACCACAATAAACCATTTCCTTTAGTTTTGCGGTTGGGGGCCCCCTTTATCCTTGGCACTCCTATCCAGCATCCCAAGATTCAGAGTTTTTATTTGAGATTAGCCATCTAGCACTTACTACTTCTGATATGTAGTCCTGCATCACTCTATTCTTCTGTGTTCTACCAGGCAAGCTTCAATGTGTTCTTGGCTTGTCAGTTAATAATTTAATAAATGAAATTTTATTTAAAAAAGTACAGCTTATTCAATTTGCAGCATTAATTAGACATCTCTGGTCCGTCTGCCAGAGAAAAGGTGTTGATTATGATGAACTGGCACAGTCAAATATGCTCAAGTTGTTTAAGTTATGATGTGACAATGTTTAATTAGCATATTGATCCTAAGTGTGAGCAGTAAAGAACACTGTGACTGGGTTGTCCGAGAAGCTCCTGTGAGTTAAGGGCACGACTAAATGATGGCCCCTAAGAGAAAACTATCTGAAACGAAATGAAAGGATCGTGTTAACTTGGTTGAGGATTGGCCATACCCGTCTGACACATGGACATCTGCTTCTGGGTCAAAACCCGCGCAGGTGTCCCGCTTGTAGAGAAAGGTTGCTCAGTATGTCTCTTCTTGTCGAGGAGTGCCGTGCCTTGGCCCCCTACAGGGAGCGAGTAGGCATGAACCCTGACATAAGAATGGTACTCGGGTGAGCAAGTCATATGTTGATCCCCTATTCCGCTTTTTAAGAGAAACTGGGGTATTTATTTGATTGTTGCAAGTGGGTGCCCCATCGGCCATAACAGTGCAGTGCGAGGGGGCTGAAATGACTTTATTGTTGGAAGCCCCCGAGGGGAAAAAAATTAGCATATTGAGTTAATATGCCAGCAAAAATAGGAAAGATAAGAATGAACGTAAAATAAAAGTTGCTGGTTTTAGTTAAACAAAAACTTTTTATTTTTTAAAATTATAAAATCAGATTAGCATGCAAAATAAATTGATGGAACATATATAAACCTGGCGAATTTGTAATCAATTTGCCTAGGTTTTTACAAATGATGAAGAATCAGTCTTTAATTATTGTACTCAGGCCTGTAGGAGCCATCGTCATCACGAGATTCTGGATAGTTGGCCGATTCTTGCTGAGTGTTGTGGGCGTGTTTCTCACTCGCTTCCTTTTCCTGTGGACAAATTGTGAAAAAATTAGCTGTGCTTGCTGGATTAATTTTTCTATTAATCCAAAATGTATTTGAATAGAAGACCATATTAAAATAGATTAATATTGATCACTGACCGCCTGTAGTCTGATAGATTCGAAAATTATGTCCAGTCCTTTTTGAACTTCTGCTGGAACTGGAGGTGGTGTCGGTAAGTGGTCGCCTTCTGGCCTGAAACCTCCTTCATCAGCGGTGTACCGCACGGTGATGACCCTTCCGTCTGGATCTGTGTAAGAATAAGACCCATACTGGACGAGCCCTTCGACTCCTTCCACACCAAGGTTTTTGACAAATCCAGTCTCCTCAGCAACAATACTGTTGCCAGTTTCATAACTGAAAATTAATCAATATTATATAAAATTAATAGATAAAAAGTGGATTTTTGATTATGATTTGCTAATAAGGCACTTCACTACTAGTGCAACTGCACTTAATTCATTTATACACTTATTTAGGAATGTGAAGCATTCATGCAGATTGGACCAAAAAAACAAATAAGCACACCCAAAACTTTCACGAATAAAAAATTATAGAAAAAGTTTTAAGTTAACAACCCAACAGGTAAGAAATGACCATTGTTCATCTGCCTCAGGTAATGTTGATCAATGTGATACAGCTTTAGCCCAATAGTACAGCCTTTTATGTGGCAATGGCATCTAGGACTGCCGAAAGGTGGATGTAACTTCGCCCAACATTTTCGACTTTAGAACTGAATCGCAACATGAATCTTGGTGTAGACACGGTTGCGGAGCAGTCTGACCTGAGTCCGAACATTAAACCTACTCAGAGTAGATTTCGAGTCGCAACATAATTCAAACCAAGATTCCCAGTGTGTTCTAGTTGTAAAGGAATTCGTATTTGAGGATAAACATGGTTTCAGAAACCACTTGTAGTTCTCAAAAATGAACAGGGTTATTTATAATTTATTCGTTCTATTATTTTAATTAAATTCTTGTTAGTTCTTAAATATTCTTGTTAGTTGGATAAAACAAAATAGAAAATACAAACCAAAAACAAAAAATGTAAATCCCTTTTTTAATTACGGATTTACTTATGAATAGTAAACATGAAGATTATTCATTTTGTAAACAAACACCTTTTCTCGTCAGTCCAGTTGTATTCTCTTTAATCGTGGCAAGACTTCATCTTGAACCAGAAGTTCGCAATATTGTAGTCATAACGAGTCATCGAGGTCACCCGCAAGGGGGTATCAAAGAGGCAGTTGGCATTTTTCGGAAATGGTGTCCCGGGCTTCAGCTTGATTCCGAGAGACTGGAAGTGCCAATAGGAGGTCTGATAGTGGACACAGTGCATTAAGACGAAGTACAAGATGTTTTGGCAAGGCTTTTATTGACTCAAACGATTCGTAATCGTTTGTGGGAAGTTGGCCTCACTTCGTATGCCCCTTTGAGGCTGACAGCAACTGCCCGCCATCATCAACTCAGGTTGGAACTATGGTGCATCGAGCGCCTAGAAGAGAACACCAGTTGGAATGCTATCATGTTTACTGATGAGTCGCGTTTCTACAGTGAAAGCAGGCGCCGAAGGATCAGTTTGTAGTGGTGCAATGGTCTTGGCTGGGATTTTCAATGGAGGAAGAACTGGACTCCATAGTTGAAGGCAACATCACCGCAGTCCGTTATATTCTAGAAATTGTCGAGGACTACATCCCACAAACCAGGGATCTCATTATCAGGGATTTTCGATTTTTGGATGACAATACCAGACCTCATAGAAGCAGAGTTGTTCATCAAAGTTTAGAAAATCTGGGAATTTCCCATTTGCTCCTTCCTCCATTGTCTCAGACTTCAACCCGATTGACAACATGTGGGGGATGCGTTGCAAAAAGGCTTTTCGATCACCATTTGCAGCCAGTTGACCTGTAACAACTTAGTGCAGCGTTGCAACATCTATGGAGTTAAATTCCTTGTGAAATTAGTGACAACATTATTAACAGTAAATTCACTAGTTTCGTGGTCCGCTTGACCAATTAATATCATACAATTAATTAAGGTTTTTAGTTGAGATAAAAAAGTCAATGGCACGAGCGGGATTCGAACCCACGATCTTCGGCTTGATACGCCGCTGCTCTACCACTTGNATTATGGAATTACAACCTTTTATTTTTTCAAAATCTTTTAATTAAATATTCCTTCAGTAAAAACATAATAATTTGTAATAAATTTTAATCAATTTATAATAAAAAGGTAGAGAATTGGCAATACCCCTATTATTATTTGAGCAGTTTATGTGAATCAAAAAACTGGTCTGCGGGTTATCGCTTGTCCTCCATTCCGAATTAATGTTCAGACTTAACCTCTATAACAAAGGAATCAATGATCAACTACTCAAAGTTATCAAAAATTACTTCCACGAAAGATATGCAACAACAGAAATTAATAACGAAGAATTGTTCAAAAGAGTGAACCTAGGATGCCCCCAGGGCTCCATCCTAGGACCACTTCTATGGATAATAGCCTTTGATGGAATATTGGAGGAAATGCAAACCTACCAAATAAGTGCAACTGCATTCATGGATGACTTGGCCCTAGTCGTTGATGGGAACAGCGTAAGGGTAATAAACGAAAGATGCGAAGAAGCTATAAAGATAGTCCATAATTGGTGCCAACAACAAAAGCTCCAAGTATCAGAGGAAAAAACCAAAGTTCAATTCTTAAAAGGAAAAGTAGCACCCTCGAATAACCCAAAAATTAGCTTCAACGGGAAGACAATAAAAGTAGAAAAAAACGTAACATACTTAGGAGTAGTGATCAGTAACAGTTTCAACCCTAGCATCCATATTGAGAACATCCGGAAAAAAATAGAAGGAAAACAAAATTACCTGGCTAACTTAGCAAAAGCTACTTGGGGGCTAAAATTTGAAAGCACAAAATATTATATAAAGTCGTAAACCTTTCAATACTGTGTTATGCAGCACCAGCTTGGGCTACAAAATTAAATAAAACCCAAGTCAATAAATTATTAACCATACAAAGAGGTGCACTAAAATGGCTATGTAAAGGGTATCGAACTACGTCAACAGACGCACTTCAAGTTATAACAGGGCAGATACCAATTGACTTAGAACTCCTTAAAAGAATAGAGATTCACAAATTAAGAAAAANTGTGATAAATAAAAAAATAAAATAAAAGCAAACGCTGTAAGAGGTTTACACCGAAAAACAGCAAAAACACAAATAACAAAATCAAAGAAGTTTATGTGAATCAAAAAACTGGTCTGCGGGTTATCGCTTGTCCTCCATTCCGAATTAATTTAACCAGTTCCTTTTAGATTTTACCTTCGGCTTTTCTAATTTTGAAAAGGTCGTATCGCGGAGAAATAAAGAAACGGGTGAGACCCCAGGTGTTAAATTTGACGGATGACTGCTGGCATAAGGCCTAAGAGGCTAAGAGGTTAGTCGTAGTTGCGACATTCTGCGATTTTCCCGTCAGCCGCCTTGGGTCCTGAACTCTCCCGAGTAGGTCAGAGATTTCGATGCGTTTTTGATTTGATACTCGTCGAGATGTGTTTGCGTTACGCAGTTGCGCAAACGAAGCCGGAGGAGTGGCAAGCTCATCATTCCCACCCCTGAATGAACTTACATCATGGCGTTATGCAACGAGGGTATTTTTTCCGTTTTTGACCTCCCATTTGCTTCGACGATTGTATAAAAAGTTAGACAATAAGTTAAAACGATCGCATTTTGAACTTTTCACATATACGTGTATTCTGCTGTAGCTTAAACTCGAAAAAATCTAAAATAAAAAACTTCTTAAAATAAAGCTTTTTTAAAGAACAAATCGCAAAATTTTTATTTCAATTATAAAACGAAATAAGTAAGCAAAAATAAATAAGAGTAAAATGAAATATAGAAAGAGAAGATATGTTTAAAAAACAGTCCTGGGTGGCCTATACATTGTTGAACATTTATCAATACTTTTGATCATCCCTGATCACCCTGGTCCTTGTATTAAAAGCAAAAATTGAAATAGAATTTTGAGCAGAAACAAAAACATATCAACACTCGTAAAATAGTTACAGATTTATTTCACTAATAAGACAGTGTCGTAAATTCAATTTTCCTTTCTTTTTTTTTCCTTCCAACTTTATGATCGTGAAGGTAGGAAATTATGCAAGAAAATAGTCGGTCATAACATTCTACAACAGAACTTTGAAGCCATTTCTAATGATTATCAAATAAAAATATTTATTATATTATAAAAAATTATGGAATCTTTTAAATTCACTCTATCCCTGAATTTTTATGTAAAATTATAATAATAAAGCTGACATCAAACAGATGAACATTGTGAAAAAATAATCATTTCATACGAACCACTAACTGTCCTGTGATTCCTAACTTTATAGGCAATATATCGATTCTTCCTATTTGATAATAAAATTATATAATAAATTTGCCACGAATGATCTAATTTAAATTGCGGAGTATAGAAAGATTATTTAAAATCACAAACCGCTTCAAAATCTTTAATACCGCTTTACAAAAAAATAGAAACCAGTTGTTGTTCGTCTGTCAGTAGTTTCATAAATCCAGATGATTTATATGTATAATTTTTATGTAAAGTGTAGTTGAGAGGAAAAATTAGTGGCGCGAGGGGACTCGAACCCACGACCTTTCCGACCCAATACGCCGCTTCTCGAAGCACTTGTCACATGACTGGTCCTCCGAGACACCAACTCATCGTCTCAACCTTCAACTTTTTTCCAAATTATTAAAAATCTCAAACCACACTTTGCACAAAAATTACAAATCATTTTAAATAATCACTTTGGTAAACTATGACCAATTAAAAACATATAGATTTCTGATAATTTTAAAGTTTTGGAAATTCGCAGATACCTCACTGGCCAAAATACCTAATCCTTGCTGGTGTACCTCAGGGTAATGTTCTGGCCCCCACACATTTGACCTCCCACCCCATCATCAAATCCATTATCAAAATTATAAATCATTTTAAATAATCACTTTGGTAAACTATGACCAATTAAAAACATATAGATTTCTGATAATTTTAAAGTTTTGGAAATTCGCAGATACCTCAATGGCCAAAATACCTAATCCTTGCTGGTGTACCTCAGGGTAATGTTCTGATCCCCACGCATTTGACCTCCCACCCCATCATCAAATCACCCTAATCTTCGAGACGATAGCGATCCTCCCAAGTAACTCTGATCCAGTTATTTCGACTCTAAACTTTTCATAACATCTCACCCTACTGGAGTCTCCGTGTGAAAAGGAGGAATAAAATTCAACCCAGAAAAATCAACCCCTTCACTCTCCGAATAAAAATCCCTGCTTCAGTTTATTTCAAACCATACATGCAATTGGTGGGCATAATTGACCTATTAATTATTGAAATTAATTATACTTTTAACCGAGGTTCATCGGTTCGAATCCCGTTCGTGGCACTAGTTTTTTCATCACAACTAAGATATTAGATTAAAAGTATAATTAATTAAAATAATTTATTTCGAATTTTGACCAAACACATGAACACAGTTTGCTTGTAGTTTCACTATATCTGAAAAACAGATCATTCAAAAAGAACAACTGTGTTGGGTAGCCTAACTTTCCAGAAAAGACAATATATCGACTTTTCCTATAATAAAACTTCAGTGTATGGCTTAATTTAAATAATTTGGAGCGTTGAGTTATTTTTTTAAATTCACAAACTACTTAAAAACGTCCATATCACTCTACAAAATAAATTAGAAAACATTGAATGCTAGTGTGACGCTTTTTTAAACATTTGTCAGTAGTTTTTTGTTTCTTATACCCTTGAACTTATATTTTTGGGAAAATTAATTATTTGCTTATTAATCGCCGTATGTTTTTGAAAATTATGTGGAGTATGGGCAGGTTTTTTACATCTCAAAAGTCTCCAAGCACCTCTTTACATTCTACAACAAAATCGTCTAAAATTTTGAGTAGGTACAACACTCCTGTCAATCTTGGATTAGTAATATGGCCGCAACGGTTTAGGCGGTGACACGGCGCTCATTACTGTAAGGTAAAAGTCCCGGGTTCGAATCCAGCGGCCCTGCATTCGAGCCCGACATACAAATGTTTTTTGTTTTTTTTTCAAAAACCGGCACCCCGAGGGTTGATGTAACCTCTGCTGTTGCTGAACATTTGTCTCATTCCTGACTGAATTCGTCATGTGGCTATAGATGCTTTTGGAGATATTGCCGTTATTTGGGACCTAAATTTCTAAACGAAAACGTTCTATAATAGTTCTGTTCTATCTGTTGGCACATCTGCTGTTGCACCTATGTTTTTTGTCGGTTTTGGTAAGTACAAATGAAGCTATTTGCCTTCAGGTTGACCGAAAATCAAAAATGACAAAAAAAAGTGTATCTGCAACGTAAGCCGTGATGTTCGATTGAGAACAGATGAACCATATCTGCCAATGTTTAACCAAAGAAGTCAATTTAATCGTACCTACTTTACCACACACTCAATATTATTTGGCAACGCAATTAATTGAAACTAAACACCATCATTAACATCACCATCAAAAATTGTATCCCGTATTCCGGATTTATTATAAAAATTAATTTATTCACCTAGATTTGTAGCTTCCGTCGAGTGATTGCTGTTTGTTTAGCCTGATGATTGGTATAGGCGTGACGGCTACTCTCGGTTCCGGGAGGTGAGCCGGTACTGGAGTGCTGTCGTGTTGATAATTCCGGTTTTGGTTTTCGTAATTTTGGAAGCCCTGGTTGTAGCCGGTTTGGAAATTGTTCTGGTACCTCGGTCTGTCTTCCGCCTGCTCCTGGTCCTTGTACTCCTGGTTCTGGTATACCGCCGGACGGGAATCTTGTCTTTTCTGGGCCTGCTGCTGGCCGTACGCACAAGCGCACAACAGCAGGGTGAGAGCCTGATAATATATATTAAAAAATTAATTATATTACGAGTTGTTGGTTTTCTAGTTGGAGCAAGCCTTAAAGGGTAGAAAAAGATAGAGACAGAGATAGGGAGAAGCGAAAAAGAGAGAGCGGACTTCAGAAATAAATAAATAAAGAGAGAGAGAGAGAGAGGGAGAGAGGAGAGAGAGACAACAAGAGAGATTCAACAAGAGTGTGTGATTGAAAGTGAGGAAGAGAAAAAGAGAATAAGAGAGAGATAGGAGAGAGAGAGAGAGAGAGAGAGAAAGAGAGAGAGACAGACAGACAGACAGACAGAGATAGAGACAGATAGACAGAGAAGGAGATATTAAGTGAAAGAGAAAGAGGAAGAAAGAATAAAGAGGGTGAAACGGATGAAAAGCGAAGGAGAGAGATAGTCAGAGAGAGAGAGAGAAAAAAGAGAGAGAGAGAGACAACAAGAGGGATTCAAAAAGAGTGTGTGATTGAAAGTGAGGAAGAGAAAAAGAGAATGAGAGAGAGAGTGAAAGTGAGAGTGAGGGGAAGCGTAACCGAGTGAGAGAGAATGAATAATTAACGTCGTGTTTACATTAGCAAAATTTGGTATAATTTGACCTCTTACATCCAACGGCTCTTAGAGCGCGATGGTTTGAGCGAAAAAAAGGATAACAAGAAATGAAAATGAAGGAGTCTAATATAGCGATTTACAATGAGTTAAGGTGACGAAAGAGGGATAGATAGATAGATTAATAGTTAGATGAATAGATAAATAAATAGATAGACAAGTAGATGTATATATATAGAGGGTGAGAGGGAGGGAGACCCAAAATGTAAGCTTTAAAAATTAATATAATTTATGAGAACGTATGTAAGAAAGGATATGAAATACAAGAGACAGAACATTAAAATCTAATCTTGTCAATATTTACGGTAGTATAAACATTAAAAAATACGTGTGTGGCGATTAGTGACCGTTAAGCGATAATTATTCAGAAATCGTGAGATGCGGTCTGGTGTGATGTAGGTTTCAGAAAAACATCTTCTTTATCGTGCCAACGTTTCGATCTTTATTGAGATCATCTTCAGAGCTCAAAGTGTTTGTCTTCGATAAAGAAAATGTTTTTCTGAAACCTACATAACACCAGACCGCATCTCACGATTTCTGAATAATTAGTTTCGATCTTTATTGAGATCATCTTCAGGGCTCAAAGTGTTTGTCTTCGATAAAGAAAATGTTTTTCTGAAACCTACATAACACCAGAACTCATCTCACGATTTCTGAATAATTAAATGAAATGAAAAAAAAGGTTTCACATTTGCATCATACGGACCATCAAATTGAGGTAAAATGTCAGTAGGCTAATCCATTTTCAAAAACCGATCTGTGCTTTGGGCCATAGGTCAAAGTTACATCTTGTGCACTCCGGCAGGTGAAAGTTACCTTCGATTTTGTTGAATATAACAACGAGAACGGCTCTCATACATTCCAAAGGCTGATTTAATAATGCAATGAAAACTCGTGTAATGTTACGCCATTCGCTATGTGAATTTATTAATTGTTCAGTCGGTATTAATATAAAGTCGATGGAAGCAAAGAAAATAAAGTGATTGGCATAAACGAAGAGCTCTTTGTTGTTTATAAAAGCAATTTGTTTTAATAATCCTATGATATTAGCACGACGATTATTACGACCATAATTGATTTAGCATTATTTTATGAGTTAAAAAAAGGGAGACTCACTACTCAAGTGATGCTGTTTTGAAGAAGATACATAAAGTAAAACAAGTATAAAAATATTCTATTATGCTATAAAAAGTTCATGTTTATAGAGGTTACTAGGAATATTTTGTATATGAATTTACTTTAGAGAGAGAAATAGTGAGAGGGGGAGCGAGAGAGAAAGAGAGAGAAAATAAGGAAGTTTTAAAACATTAAATAATTTATAAGATACATGGGGTAATAAAACATTGATGTTTTAGATTAGAGTTTTGAAAGATAGGTCTGCATTATTACTTCCAATACTACTCACTATTTAAGTGACTGAAGTTTTATGTTTAAGTTCCAATTTGAACTTGTGAACTTTGCTTGTTGACATTTTCCAGTTGGATTAATGTTAATCCTTTAATGCCAAGGGTGTAATGCAAACGTCAGTGAAAGTACAAACAGACTATAATTATTTCTTCAACGTTTTAGTCATCACAGCAGATTGGAAAAGATTTATTTTAAATTTTGTCCTATTTGTTTTTAATTGTGAAAAGAATCATATTATTTGTGTAATTATTTTTCAGTGAAAATAGGCTTTGTTGAATAGTTTGATTGAGACAAAACAGCGAGGAAATGCTGGCCACGAGGATGGTTTTGTATATTTTTTTTCCTTTTAACTTGCGAGTTAATATTTCCAACAATTTAAGTACAATAAATAAAAAGGAAAATCTTAAAACAAAATTAAATTAAACAAGAATTTCATCAGATCATGAAAATGTTAAAACCTCACGATAGAAAAATGATATAACAAGATAGTTTTCTAAAAATACTGATCAGCGATTTTTAAGATTATATATTATATTATTATTAATTCAGAAACATCACCCGACTAATAATTTAACTTTTTTTTTTTTCAACCGAGATTATTCTTTTGTACTATTACATATTCATTTTGAAATATAGAACAGAAAAATTTCAATCACACAAATATTATGTAATGTATCTTATTATACAAAATTAGGAGCAAAATAATTAAGCTGAGATCTTAATTAAAATTGACGATGGGAAACATTTCAAAGTTATTTTCGGTAATCCTACAGCGTTTATGGCTCAAAAAAATATTTGCACCTAAAGACAGCATCAGCAAAGGAGACAGGGGCGTCGGTGGCCGCAACGGTTGACACGGTGCTCATCACTGTAAGGTAAAGGTCCCGGGTTCGAATCCAGCGGCCCTGCATTCGAACCCGACATACTTACAAATGGTTTTTTTTTTTTTCAAAATGAAAACTAATAACTTGAATGTCAATTCCCTATATAACAACTTTATTGTTTCCATTTAAGAATTAATTAATTTTCCCAATATCAGTCAATTTGGAATTTCAATCAAGGGTATTTTTTTAATATCTTTTGTAATATAATTTCTGCATCCCCTGGGATTTCCGTTTTGCGTTGAGAGGAAAAATCCAGTCTGATATTTTAGAAGAAGTTCTTACGTTCGGAATTTTTCGGTTTACTAAGTTGAAAATACGAAAGAGGTCCGACACTAAGTATTTTTGGGTTTCAACTGGCTTCTATTTCCAAAACCCGTCTACGTCAGAAAAACTAATTTTTCAAGAAAGGCAAAAAAAAATTGCACCAAAAGTTTTGAAAATGGAGCCACAAATAATATCGGTATCGGTTTGTATCGGTGGTAAGTTCGTTCCTGGATTAAGGGAAAAATTATTTCAATATTCTTGAAATATGCAAAAATATGGAGAGTACAGTTTGAACCACCGTACCATGAAAGATGCGGATAAATATCTGTTTACCATGGTCGTAAATTTAGCAAAAGGAACATGCAATTGCATGCAAATTCGGGCTCTACTCATAACTAACTACATGAATGTGAGTACAATTTATTATGGGTATAAAGATCATTGGATTATTTTTAGTTCTTTAGTAAATACGAAACTTAATAATTATTTTGATTATAATAAGTACAACAGATACCAAAGAAAATAATTGGTAAACGAATGTCTTTTTTGGAAAGAAGATTGATTTCTTTCAAGTCTGAGATTCGATAGTTCTTCGTAATTCTTTTGAATAACATTGAATTTTCTGTGCAGAGAAATTAAACGAGACAATATATAAGAAAGTAAAAGGTAGATGATATAGTTGTGTAGTTTTAGTTTTGAATAATTTGACAGGTTTGCCGGTTTTCTGTACTTACAATGGTCCGCATGATGTGTCTTGGCTGCACTGCAACAGAGGAACGACCCTCCCCACTTTATATACGACCTTCCCGTACCAGAGCTCATCCTTTCTTTTCACTTTCTACATCATCCTATCACCCCTCTCATCGCATCGTTTGATCTGCAGAAAAACTAGAAAACTCCGTAGAAAAAAAAGTATTTCACCAACTAGTGATAAAGTTTTTCATCTGATCAATCGAACCAAATGGCAGATAATAAATAACCTTTTAAAAACTTGAACCGGTGCATTGCCAGGGATCAGGATAGGTAGTGAACCTAGCAGAGCCATCTCTATATTTAAAAAATTGAAATATTTCAAGAAGAACCAAGTTTAAACAAATAAACTTCAATTTCAAACCTTACTTTATTCGACAATCATCTCGAAAATGTATTGCACAATGCGTATTTTTTCCAAAGGTTCAATTCAAACATAAAAACATTGTTGCACAATAGTGCACATACATAAGCTTACATAAATATCCAAAAGGCGACTTTAATAATACCAACATGCACATCCAAACATCAAACAGGAATTTCAATAAATGCATTAATAAAAATTACATATTTTTATTTAACCAAATGTACGTGTTAAATATGAGCATTCATAATCTAAACATGCACACACATATGCACTTTTTTAAAAATAAATGTTTGTATACGGACATTCGTACAAAACTTGTATTGTGTAAATATGTAAAAACAAAGAAATTCGTTGTATCAAAAAAAGTGACCATTCATCCAAATCCGCTAGTTTTTCGCTTAGAAGAACCTAGGTCATTCTTTTGTTAGCTCGAAAGATTGAAACGTACACAACACATACGTGACCCGACTGAATCCAAATAATTTATTTATTAGCTTTGTTCATATTTTTGTAGGGATAAAAATAACGCTAGTTTCTATAATCATGTTTTCTTTCGTAATTCTTAATGATATAAAGAATTGACTTCTATAAAGGAAGTCCGAAGTCATCGAATGTACTCTCCTATATGCCGTGGTGGTAATCAGTTTTGCAGGGGTACAAATAACACTAGTTTATAAATTCATGCTTTCTTTCGAGTACTAGCTGTTGGTGTCTAGTACCAAGCAGTATACAGACCTAGTGACCTATGCAGGTCCGACCTGTTTCACCGACTCGCAGACCCACAACTATCATAAACTATAAATAGTTTTGTATCGTATTTATGTATCATTATGTAATGTAATAAACAGGTTGCTTAATATTGTGGACTCTAGTTGAGTGAATATGGCAATGTTTCTATGCTGGTGATATTGTACACATGTATTTTGTGTCTATTCCGTTGTTGACAACCTGAGGTACAAATGACTTTTAAAAACATAAGATTCAGTAACAAATCAAGACTTTTCAAATGGCTGCGAGTTGAAAGATATACGTGAAAAACCAGTGAAAGAAGTAAAAACATACAGGAGACCGACGAAGTCCTCTGCTGTTTTTCCCCCCTTTAAACTTTCCACATTATTTTTATTATTCTAACGAGATATTATTATTTAGATTATTTGGGGATCGTGAGGTGCGCTCTGGTGTGACGTAGGCTTTAGAAAAACATTTTCTTTATCGTACTACGTTTCGATCTTTATTGACATCATCTTCAGGGCTCAAAGTGTTTGTTTTCCGTGTAAATGTGTCATTCTTGTCTGCCGTGTTGAGGGTGACAATTTACATCAAATATATTACACGACATTTGAAAAATGGCAAAAAGGAGGGAAAATTCAAAAGGTGGGGTCCATGTCAAC
This sequence comes from Cimex lectularius, assembly GCF_000648675.2. Lineage (NCBI taxonomy): Eukaryota > Metazoa > Arthropoda > Insecta > Hemiptera > Cimicidae > Cimex > Cimex lectularius. Next base: position 185,406 of record NW_019392979.1, on the reverse strand, counting down.
TCCAGCTTTCCGTGGCTATTTCATTGTCCCCGAGAATCAAATAGATAACACGGCATTTGAAACATGGCAAAAAGGAGGGAAAATTTTAAAAAGGTGGGGTTGAGATGGGCAGTTAGTGTCCGAGTGGATAGAGGTCACGGTAGCTCAAGTGGTAGAGCAGCGGCGTATACAGCCTAAGATCGTGGGTTCGAATCCCGCTCATGACACTGACTTTTTTATCTCAACTAAAAACCTTAATTAGTTAAATTTTAAGTTACACGTTGATTCTTTGGTTATGCGGGCAAGAAAATTACTTTATAAATCATATGTATTAAGAAAGTTCGTAAATTTCAAATTGTTAAAATCATTTTGTTAAGCCTTAGTTTAGTCTATAATTTGTTATGGTATTGTTTCATGAGGTGGAACCAATAATTGTTATTTAAATCCATTAATTATAACTCAAAATTCTCTGTTGACAATTATCCTTTGTAAACATTTCGGATTCAATACCAATAAACTATATTTTTCAGGTTCGAAAATTTATACATTTTTTTTTAAATGTTCTTGTTTGTATATCTTTAAAAATAACATTTTTGCTGAATATCAAACAAGACAAAAAGTAATTATTAATATTTTTATATCCAAAATAAACACTAATTTTTACTTTAATTTTCACTAAAGGTTGTTTTTAGGTTTCTATACAATTATAAAATTAATGTTAACAAATTTAATTCGCATTACGATTTCAAAAAATTTATTATTTTCAAATTTTTAAATTTATAATTTGAACTTTCTTTGTGGTATATTTAACAGCATTCGGCAATTATTGCATTATTTACTTTTTATTTTATCCTTATTTGATTGTATTGCATTTTGTTTTATTTTTGCTTTTCTCACTTATTATTTTTATTTTTTCTTTGATTTATTTTGTCTTGAACACCTTCTAAGCTCATATGATATAATTTTTAACAATTTTGTCCACTGACATAACTCCTGCCACCTGTTACAAGCACTGCTTTTAAGTGAAAAGCGAAAATATTCAGATTGGCTAAATGTCTTAATTATTTCACTATTTTATCCTTAATTTTTAATTATTTATCCAATTTTTATGTTTTAACTTTAAGTATTACTGTACTTCTCGCAAATAAAATTTTTATTATTATCTAGCTATACAAATTGTAAATGTTTTTTAAGGGCAATGATAAAGCTATTATGGCAAGAACGTATTATACAGGGTGTCCTCGTCCTAACTACAGCTTCACTTCTCAATAAAAAAATGTTCAAAAGTCTAAATCTGAATGGAATTCGAGATTTCACTTTTCAGGTTACTACAGCCTTTCAAAACGTTTTGCTATAAAGTCCCCTGTGCCTCATAAAATCTCCAAATTTGATTACATCATTGAAAAGAGCATTAAAACACCTATGAAATTTGCCTGTTGATTAAGATATAAATTCGGTCGGTTTACAGCATCGTAAATGAAGGCCAAAAACAATACTTAGTGTAAACAAATTTTTTTCTAACTTTAATTAATGTTAATGACATTGGGTTATATCAAAAAGGCAAACTCAACTAAAATTTATTTTTAACTTAAAAATAATGGTAAATTATAGTTTTAATCTCAACCAAGAGCTTAGATAAAAAGTATAATTAATTAAAATAATTTATAGGTCAATTTACTATTAGGAGTACTAAATACATATATCTTTATAAAAATAATAGTAAAGTTTCTTTTTCTATATCTGATTTAATATCTTTGCAATATCTTATGTTTTTGTAATACAATTTCAAATGGCTTTCGTAATTTTTCTTAATATCTAATGGAGTGGATCTTCTTCTAATGAAACTGTAAGTGACCATCGAAAAACCAAAAATACATTTTTCAACTTTTTTAAGAAATTGAAAAAAATTGTAATTATAGCAATGTTTGAAATAAGGGCTTAAAAAATACTTTTTTAATTTTTTTCTAGGTTCTGTACTTTTTGAGAAAACTGCGGGGTGGAATAGGACGACGAAGACACGTTTATCCATCACACCTTCGACACGCATGGTCCTTTTGTTTCCACACGTTCTGTTCGTCGGCCCGGGCTTCCTTTCTGCAAACATCGAGATCTTTTTGTAATTTTGGCCGTGACGGCCTTGTTATAACGAGGGGGATCGCTTTCATCGAGATAAATCCTAAGACAAAAGCCGTTCATCCCTCGTTAAACGATAACGTCCTAAGTCTATTTCTCAATGGCGTGAAATTTAACGCAGCTGTCGGAGTTTTGATTGTATTCTTAATCCGTTTTTTCCACGTCGACTTTCAGTTATACTTTCAAGTATTAACTTATTTGTTTCAAAATTGTATTTGTATTTTTTCCTTAAGTTTTCAATGTCAATCCGATGTTCTATACTGCATTGCATTCTCCAGGCATTTTGATGGCACTTGTTTCCATTCATATTTATGTTTTTGTAATTTATTTTATTATAGTTCTCAAAGACAAATATATTTTTTTTTCAAACTTCTGCTCTATTTCGTTTTTTGTTTTTATTTGCCCACGATTTGTGGATAAATGAACACGGTAAATAAAAAACAGGCCTGTTTGACTACATTTCTCATCATCTAATACTACCAAGTTGATACCTTTCGATCTGTTGATTAAATTTTGAACTTCATGAGGAAAATGGTAATACAGAAGACTACTAAGAGAGAAGAAATTGGCTGTGTTCTATTTACTTAAAACTATTTCCTTTGAAAGCCATGAGTAGTCCCAAATTTTTTATAAATATAGAATTTGAAAAATGTAAAATGCATTTAAAAAATAGTAAAATTCAGACATTCTGCTTCCGAACTTAATTGCAAAAGAGATTGTTGTAATTATCTTCTGGATATGTATTACTAGCGAGAATTTTTTTTTTAACGAGGGTTCGCAACAGCAGCGGTCTATAAACCCTCAGGGTGCCGGTGTTTTTGAAGAATCTCATTTGTAAGTATGTCGGGTTCGAATGCAGGGCCGCTGGATTCGAACCCGGGACCTTTACCTTACAGTGATGAGCGCCGTGTAAACGACTAAACCTTGCGGCCACCGACGCCCCCCCCCTCCCACTGAGTGTATATTGTTAAACTTAATACACGATATAGTATTATACAGTAAGATAAAAATAGTGAGTTTAGAGTTTCATTAAGACTTTTTTTTATATAAATATAATAGCAATGTCAGGGCGGAGAGTTAATTTTTTAGTGGAATATACATGCTATCAGTGATTCGTTATTTACATTCCAATATTTCGGTTATTACAGAAAATCAGTTTATCGAATCGCTTAAATATGATTTTCGATATTAGATATGCACTGTGCATTTTCCTTTTGCTGAGTTTTTGTTTTCAACGTATAATTGGCCGTTTATGAGCCTATGTGGGCGATCGTCATACTGAAATGTGGGACGAGCACAGTCTTCTTTAGTAAATATCACGTCTCTTAATTCAAAAATAATGTATCATGAGGCTCAAACACACACACACACACACACACAGAAGCAGATACTACGAATTCCAAGAACCTCCACTTGTAAGTTCCCATATTAGAATGCAGGATGTAAAAGTGTGTTTACAAAAAGTAGTAATAATTATACAGAAGGAAAGTTGCAGAGAGGGAGAAAGAGAGAGAGAGAGTGAGAGTGAGAGAGGCTGAGAGACGACAGACAGAGAGAGACAGAGTGAGAGAGAGGGAGGGAGGGAGAGAAAGAGAGAGAGTGAGAGAGAGATGAGAGGAAAAAGTTATTGAAAATAAGTAAAAGAGAGAATAAGTAATGAGAGATTGGAGAATCTAGAAAGGTGAGGATTAAGAGAAAAAGGGAAAGGTGTGAAGAGAAAAATAAGGTATCTACATATTACTCAATAGCAATAGAATACTATTTCAACTATTTACATCTTCCTGACTTGCAAGTTCTGTAATCTGTAAAAAAACATCTTTTCCCTTATTATTCTTTATTTTCTATGCCTGTACAGACCCTATTTAGGGACATTTATTTCTTAATTTTTCATATTCTAAAACAATTATTAATTTTTATAAAGTGTCCTGTCAGACTTTTCAGATCATGCTTATCAAAATAGGGTCTTCGCTAGAGCAATGTTCGGTTTTCTTTTACCAAAGGTTCTATTAGGCTCGAGTACAGGTTTTAAAAAAGATTGCCTAAAATTGCAAAATATTATTTTTTAATTACAACTCTTTCGTCTTCCTCAGTGAAGGCGTTAATGGTCTAGAAAGATAATTTGATATAAGTTCACATATCTATGTTCATATGTATATTAAGAATTAGTATTTAACATATGAACAATTTATCTTTCAAGCGCAATGTGTTACATAGCCGACCTTTCTCACCAGAAATACATTATATTATCAGACAGCCAATGTGCGATGGCAAAGCTTAAGATCTAAAGGATCAGAAACCCCTTCGTCCACATTCTGTACGAAATACTATCTAAATTGTTCCATGTTCAACAGAAGCAAAAGTTAATCCACGATGAATGGCTATGGTCTCACTGTGGCATTAAATTTAATGAAAAAGTGGATTCCCTCGCTAAAAGAGCAATCAATCAGTGTAAAACTTGTTCAAAATCTCATTTACCGATGTTTTCTAAACAATTAAAAAAGAAGTCGGGAAACTTGGTTGGACAGGTACCTTAGTTCGAGCTTTTTTAGTTTTTTAAACAAATGGAGCCAATTATCCGTAATGTGACTTGGTTCCATAAAGAACAAATCGGTAGGTCCACATGCAAAACTACCNTTTTTAAATTTTTTTTTTAAATAAACAAACTACGAGATATTAGCATTCAAATATTTGAAAAAATGTTTCTTATTGAAGGAATATTTAATTGAGGGATTTTGAAAAATAACAAAATAAAAAGTTCTAATCCCATAATTTTGTTTATTGGACACAATAATTTTTTTATACAATTAATACCGTGTATAATGTCCTCTGTCAGCTAAAAACTCTGTGCATTAGGCGTACTGTTAATAAGGTTGTCACTAATTTCACAAGGAATTTCACTCCATAGATGTTGCAACGCTGCACTCAGTTGTTGCAGGTCACAGGCTGCGGATGATGATCGAAAAGCCTTCTCTGCAATGCATCCCACATCTGGTCAATGGGATTGAGGTCTGGAGCAATGGGGGAAGGGACAGATGGGAAATTTCCAAGTTTCGTAAACATTGATGAACAACTCTGCCTCGATGTTTTGCATGTCATCCAGAAATCGAAAATCCGTGCTAATGAGATCCCTAGTTTGAGGGAAGTATTCCTCGATAATTCCTTGGGCTTATGATGGACTTCGGTGAGGTTGTCTTCAACAATATGGAATCCAGATCGACCTCCAGTGTAAATCCCAGCCCAGACACGACCTCCTCTAAACTGCACTGAAGGGAGCACGAACTGGGGCATTGTAAACATCCCCTGTTTTCGGTACTCTTCTGCGCCTGCCATACAGACAGAAACTCGACTTATCAGTAAACCTAACAGCATTCCAGCTAGTGTTTTCTTCTAGGCGTTTGGTACACCATATTCTCCGAGTTGCTAGTGGCTGCAGGTCGTTTCAAAGGGGCTTACGATTACGAATCATTTGTTGATTAAGGCCTTGCCAAAGCATCATGTACCTAATTCATTTAGGAGGAGGCGCATATTGAATAATTAACACGTTTTTAAAATACTAACTTATGAGAGGGTACATATAGCTAAATAATTATTCAATAGGCACTTATATAAACTTTTATATTGAAGATAATCAACGGGAGTATTTCTGATATGAGGAAAAACATCAAAGAAAAAATAAAGACGTTATGTAATTTTCGGCACGACTCTATAAATTAACGTAAAGTTCGTGTAACACTTTCTAAATCGTACAATTTCTTATCCGTCTAAGAATGATGGAAGTCTCATTTTTAAGAAAACATTTTTGCGTAAAATCTTCACAGAATTCTACATTGGGTAGTTTTTTTCATTTCGATGTATTGAAAAGTTTTAGGTCTAAAAATAAAAAGTAGTTATGACGGAGTGTGTATATCAATTCAATATAAAATTTAGGTCTTGTGTTAGAATATTAGAAAAGGAAAGAGGGGAATATAGGAAATGAACAGGCTGTTTTAACAGATGACAAATCATTATCTTATGGGGCCGAGTGATGATTTATTACATAAAGTTCGATTTGTATTCCGACCGGTGTTGCCCAACTGCTTAATTTCCTATTTTGAATTTAAGTCACGACATTAGCATGTATCGGATCCTATTCAAAGAGTGAAAGAAAAGAGGCCTGAGTCATATGGTTCGAGTGTCTTCCGTATCTCTCTGCTTCCTGAGTTGTAAAGTAGGTCGTCTACTGCAGTATCCTCCGATACGGGGAAATGTAATCTTCACCGCTGACGGGTTCCTTTGATTTGTCGTCTACTTACGTAAATTGTCGCCGGTTATTGTTCTTTTCCTGGGGTGCCGGTCCATTACCATTGAATGCAATCTCCTCCCCGTTAGGAGGAAAGCATTTGCGCTCGTTGTGCACGCCAAAAGACAAAGAGACGTTTCTCAATCGGGATATTAGCTGGTGACAGCGTACGCCTACATCAGAAACACTGTCAGTACATTAAGGTTAATCTCAAAGCACACCCTCATTTTCGCACACTTTGAAACATAAAACATTAACAGTTCATTATGTTGTTTGTTTCATAAAATAGATCAAGGGCCTAACATAGCTATTTCTGAGCTATCAAATACACATTACGACATAAAGTTTCTAATATTTTGATCGACTTACTTTTATATACTTAATAAGTTAATTCTAATTGACATAACTGTTTAATGTATGGTGTTTAGTGACTGTTAGTCAATGATTTATTCGGAGATCGTGAGATGCGGTCTGGTGTGACGGAGGTCTTAGAAAAACGTTTTCTTTATCGTGCCAACGTTTCGATCTTTATTGAGATCATCTTCAGGGCCTGATACTGAGATTTATAAACATTGTTTAAATTGTACAAATACGTGTAGGATGTGAAAAAATGAATTTATACACAATGCTAGAAATTTTAGATTAAAAAATTAATAAATAAAATGAATTTATACAATGCTAAAAAAATATTAAATAAAAAATGAATTCATACCATGCTAGACAATTTTACATTAAAAAAATGAATTCATACAATGCTTGAAATTTTAGATTAAAAAATAAATAAATAAAATTAATTTATACAATGCTAAAAAGATATTAAATAAAAAATGAATTTACACAATGCAAGAAAATTTTACATAAAAAATGAATTTATACAATGCTAGAAAATGTTACATAAACAATGAATTTATACAATGCTAGAAATTTTAGATTAACAAATAAATAAATACAATTAATTTATACAATGCTAAAAAAAATTAAATAAAAAATGAATTTACACAATGCAAGAAAATTTTACATAAAAAAATGAATTTATACAATGCTAGAAAATTTTACATAAAAACATGAATTTATACAATGCTAGAAATTTTAGATTAACAAACAAATAAATAAATAAAATGAATTTACACAATGCTAAAAAAAATTAAATAAAAAATGAATTTATACAATGCTAGAAAATTTTACATAAAAAAATGAATTTATACAATGCTAGAAATTTTAGATTAACAAATAAATAAATAAAATGAATTTACACAATGCTAAAAAAATTAAATAAAAAATGAATTTACACAATGCAAGAAAATTTTACATAAAAAATGAATTTATACAATGCTAGAAAATTTTACATAAAAAAATGAATTTATACAATGCTAAAAAAACATTAAAAAACAATGAATTTATACACTACTATAGAATTGTACATAAAAAGTGAATTCATACAATGCTAGAAAATTGTAGTTTAAAAAAAATTTATAATCAACAGAATAATCAACCTACAACTCAATATTAACACCATCCACTACAGCTAATAAAATTCACTAATTTCGTGGTCCGCTCGTGCCATTAACTTTTTTTCATCTCAACTAAAAAATCTTAATTAATTGTAATAGCTAATAAATATAAAAATACTAATAAATTAATTTTTTATCTAATATTTTTTAGCAATGTATAAATTCATTTTATTTATTTTTGAAATTAATTTATTAACTATTAATTTGCAAACAATAGTAATTACAAAAATTTCAATGTCATAAGGATTTACACAACAATATTTTAAACTATTTCAAAACTACTACAAAACACGTTGTAGAACGGAAAGGGATTCACGAACCGACCAACTTTTTGTATGGAACTTGTAAACAAATTATCGTGATACCACGTCCAAACCAAGCCTGCACGATTTAGATTTTTAATACATGAAGAAATATCTGATTTCAACCATCGGAAAACGCCTTTCTTATGACTTATTGTTCCTCACGTCAATGTTTTGTTCTTCGTTCTCTCAAATCTAAGAAAATTGTTATCTCTACTGTTTTTCAAATTAATTTGGAAGATAACGATAAAAGAGATTGAGAATGGACGAAAGCACAAAAACAAGAAGAAGGAGATAGATATGAGAGAGAGGGAGATAGAGACGGAGAGAAAGATTAAAACAGAGAAAGTGCGTGATTGAAAATGATAGAGCGCAATGGAGAAAGACAAAGGGGGTAGAGAGAGAAAAAGAGGAAGAGAGATAGCAGAGAGAATCTATCTGTGTGATTGAATATGAGGTGAGAGAGAGTGAGAGAGAGGAGAGAGAGCGAGAGAAGGATAGGGAGAACAAAATGAATAAGCAAGAATAATACGAGAAAAAAAATAAAAATCTTTATTTCGTTAATATATTATAATCTTTAATTTTGATAAAAAGAAATGATTTAAACATTTTTTTTTAAACGTATGACACTAAAACAATGACTTAATTACGGAACACATGATACAATTCAAAGTTCATTAGTCCACGGCAAGTACACACACACACAACACACGACACTCACTCCCACACTCCAACATACACAAAAAGAAGATTTAGCAGATAACAAACACAAGACACAATGGGCGACATTTGCAGTCCGCAAAATGAAAATGCACTCTCGAGACTCGACAACATAATCAGATCACTGGAATCCCAGTAAGTCCTTTCGATAAAAATCAACTAGAACGAGTCTTAATAGATTTTTTGAATTTCAATCTATCAAGGTATGACACGGTTCCGAGGCTCAATTGGCCGGAATGCCCCGCAGACGACGCCCCACCAAAGAGGATGGTGGAACATCCTTATTTCAAAGATGTCTGGTTCAGGGCGGAACCCATGGTAAAAAGTGATGACGTCAAAGTCACAGTTGACGGCCGTCAGGCGGAATACAGAAGAAGCAGATACTACGAATTCCAAGAACCTCCACTTGTAAGTTCCCATATTAGAATGCAGGATGTAAAAGTGTGTACAAAAAGTAGTAATAATTATACAGAAGGAAAGTTGCAGAGAGGGAGAAAGAGAGAGAGAGAGTGAGAGTGAGAGAGGCTGAGAGACGACAGACAGAGAGAGACAGAGTGAGAGAGAGGGAGGGAGGGAGAGAAAGAGAGAGAGTGAGAGAGAGATGAGAGGAAAAAGTTATTGAAAATAAGTAAAAGAGAGAATAAGTAATGAGAGATTGGAGAATCTAGAAAGGTGAGGATTAAGAGAAAAAGGGAAAGGTGTGAAGAGAAAAATAAGGTATCTACATATTACTCAATAGCAATAGAATACTATTTCAACTATTTACATCTTCCTGACTTGCAAGTTCTGTAATCTGTAAAAAAACATCTTTTCCCTTATTATTCTTTATTTTCTATGCCTGTACAGACCCTATTTAGGGACATTTATTTCTTAATTTTTCATATTCTAAAACAATTATTAATTTTTATAAAGTGTCCTGTCAGACTTTTCAGATCATGCTTATCAAAATAGGGTCTTCGCTAGAGCAATGTTCGGTTTTCTTTTACCAAAGGTTCTATTAGGCTCGAGTACAGGTTTTAAAAAAGATTGCCTAAAATTGCAAAATATTATTTTTTAATTACAACTCTTTCGTCTTCCTCAGTGAAGGCGTTAATGGTCTAGAAAGATAATTTGATATAAGTTCACATATCTATGTTCATATGTATATTAAGAATTAGTATTTAACATATGAACAATTTATCTTTCAAGCGCAATGTGTTACATAGCCGACCTTTCTCACCAGAAATACATTATATTATCAGACAGCCAATGTGCGATGGCAAAGCTTAAGATCTAAAGGATCAGAAACCCCTTCGTCCACATTCTGTACGAAATACTATCTAAATTGTTCCATGTTCAACAGAAGCAAAAGTTAATCCACGATGAATGGCTATGGTCTCACTGTGGCATTAAATTTAATGAAAAAGTGGATTCCCTCGCTAAAAGAGCAATCAATCAGTGTAAAACTTGTTCAAAATCTCATTTACCGATGTTTTCTAAACAATTAAAAAAGAAGTCAGGAAACTTGGTTGGACAGGTACCTTAGTTCGAGCTTTTTTAGTTTTTTAAACAAATGGAGCCAATTATCCGTAATGTGACTTGGTTCCATAAAGAACAAATCGGTAGGTCCACATGCAAAACTACCTGCAGAATCAGGGCCAATCATGGCCTTTGTAATGACTATCTAAATAAAATCAATAATACTGTTTGACAACATAGGCAAGTTTTTGGAGTGTCCTTATAATTACTAAGTGTAGGAGAATAAATTTGAAAGTTGCGCCAAGGTGACGTCAGACTGTGACGTACTTAAATCTATTGGTCACTTCTAGGAAGGTTATTAGAAGTAAGTGCTTATGTAAAAAAGGAATAAAGAGCGTGTGTTTAAAAACGAAAAAGTCTACTGTTTCTTTATCCGATCCAATCTTGAAAACGCCCTACATAAGGTATTCTGAAATTAAACAATATTGGGTTTAACAATGTCAGTAGGTTATTAAACATGTCTGTAGGTATTTCGTCAGCATAAATCACATTGTGTGATATGGAAAGAGACGGCTGCCATCTGCGCCCCTGTAGAGGTTGTGGCACTGGCCTGGGGGTGTGGGGCGTCTAGGCTCTCCGGGTCCGATGGACCACGGATACTCCGAAGAGTGTAATTTTTTTTATAGAAAATTGGGAGTAATCTGTGGGTTCGGCGTCATCCTTGGACGTCTGATACGCGTGTGTCTGTGGCTCTGGATCAAAAGGCCGATGCCAAAAAATATAATAATTCACTAATTTTCGTGGTCCGCTTGACCAATTACTATCTTTCAATTAATTAAGGATTTTAGTTGAGATAAAAAAGTCAGTGTCACGGGCGGGATTCGAACCCACGATCTTCGGCTTGATACGCCGCTGCTCTACTACTTGAGCTATCGTCGCTAACTTCCCATCTCAACTTCACCTTTTGAATTTTCCCTCCTATTTGCCATTTTTCAAATGTCGTGTAATCTATTTGATTCTTGGCGACAATTGAAATGGCCACAGAGAGCTTTAGTGAAGACATACTTCATTTTAAGATATTAAATTCACTAATTTTCGTGGTCCGCTTGACCAATTAAAGCACTAAAGTTCTCCGTGGTCATTTTAATTGTCGTCAAGAATCAAATAGATTACATTTGAAAAATGGCAAAAAGGTGGGAAACTTCGAAGGTGGGGATGAGAAGGGAAGTTAGTGGCCGAGTGGATCGAGGTCACGATAGCTCAAGTGGTAGAGCAGCGGTGTATTTAGCCGAAGGTCGTGAGTTCGAATCCCGATCGTGACACTGACGTTTTTATCTCAACTAAAATCCTTAATTGCAATATATAAACAATTTGGGAAGAAAATAACATAAATAGCACATAAGTAAAGTTATATATTTCTTCCCTTGCTACATTTATTAAAAATAATTCATTTTTTTATACTTCCATAGTTTTCCTTCTATTTGCTTTGTTTCATTAGCCACTGTAACTGTCCTGTAATTCTTTACAAAACATTTTTCCCATGTACATGTTTTATACTTTTGAAATTTTTGTAATTGTTTGGCCAGGTGGTCCGACACGTGTTTGCCACCGTAATAGTTCTGGTTTTGAATCACAGCACGTGGAATTTTAATTGATAATAAATTGGTATAAATAATTGGTTTTCAGGAACAGTGTAAACCTTTGTAACATATTATTTTAATTATTATGGCAATTCTTTATACATAATTTCCCTTTTGGTTTACTTATGAGCCTATTTTTTTTTCTTCTTGAAATTACGAAAAAATCATTTTTGGCTTACATCACCATGTGGCTTAAAGAAAAATTTGTATTTGTTAAACCAGCCTTTAGCCAAATTTTCAATAATCTTTATATTTTAAATTTCCAGGGCATCCCTCCATGGTACAAGCCCAGAAGTAAGAGCGTAGAAATAAGAGGAGGGGTCGTCATGAACGGCTGCGATTGCTGGAAGAAGAACGGACTGCAAGACGACTGTCATAGGTGGGACTGCGCCAGGCCGGAATGTCTCACAAGGCCGCTCCCAGAATGCCCGCCTGGAAACTGCCCCCCGATCACAGGAGTCAGAAAGATGAACGCGTACATGATGCACTGCTGACCGAATCGGGATCTCTTCTCATTTTCAATCACTTAACCTACATAAACTTACATAAAAACAAAACACAAAAAAAAACCCAACAAACACAAAAAAACAAAAATATTAATTCAATACACTGGTCAAACATATATTTGGTCCGTCTCAGTAATGTTTCTATCACTTTAAATTATTCTCTTACAAATACAGACTGTACAAAAGGCGCTGTTTAGTAATTATTTTAAAATAATATTAGTTTCAGCGGCTTTTCAATTAGTACAGACAATCTGTGCCAAGAAACCGCGTTAGTTATGTAAAGGTGGCAATTCACGATCACTCCAAATGGAACCGCGCCAAGCCGTACAGCTCCATTTGGAGTGCCTGAAATTTGAGGGGCTCCACAGCCAGTCGCTCCGAACATCAACCAGTGAATTACCTTCTCAAAGTAGATGACGATCTCTTGTGCTACTCTTCTGTTTATTTACATATTAAAAGCAAAAAATCGAAAAGGAAATGGTGTAAGAAGGGACAGAAGCCGTAATACCCATATCAATTTGATGAAAGATCTTTCCCTTGAACCCGCTGACTGGAGGAACTATTTAAGGATGGATGAAACGTCTTATTTAGTGTTCTATTAACCAAATTACTTCTTTCAATTATTTAATCTTTTTTGTAAGGTTTTTGGTTGAAATGAAAAAGCTAGTGCCACGAGCGGGATCTGAACCCATGTCCTTCGAATAAATACGCCGCTGCTCTACCACTTGAGCTATCGTGGCTTCGATCCTCTCCGACACCAAAAAATGGCAAAAAGAGAGAAAGTTCGAAAGGTTGTAGGTTGATATGGGGAGTTGGTGCCTGAGTGGATCGAACTGTCGAAGTCAGGATAGCTCAAGTGGTTAGCGCAGCGGCGTATTTATCCGAACGTCGTGGATTCGAATCCCCTCGTGACACTATTTTTTCATTTCAACCAAAACCTTACAAAAAAAAGATTAACGTCTTATTTATATTTACTCCAGCTTGTTACCCCCTTTATTAGAAAACAAAAGACACTCGTGAGAGAAATCATCACTACATGAAAGGTTGTCAACCACATTACGATTTCTCGCTACAGGGATGAACTACAAAGAACTTCAGTTCTCTACTACGATTTCTGATCATTGTTAGGGGTAATCAATACAATATCAACTGGTTGAGGATCGAATTTCTTTTATTTCTATCGTGGTAATATAATCATTGTCCACCACTTTCATAAACATGGTAAACGTTCATACAATTCAATCACCTCAACAATAAATTCTCGATTGGATGTCATTACCAATAAAGAATAAACGTTTTNCTCGGCTCCCTGTTAGCAATTTGTGGACCAGGTCGCTTTCTCCCAAAAACTTTGGGTCACTCATTTGTATGATTGAATTCGTTTAAACTTCACGATCCGTTTCTTGTTGTTCTTCGCCCATTCATGAATTGCAATAAACAGAAAAAATCAGAACATCCAATGTTTAAAAGCAAAATTCGCCCTTATACTAATTCCAATGTCCTAAAGCCATAAACTTAAAGGGAAAAAACAAATTTTTGCAAGCCGTTTTATACTAGGTGTCAACGAATTTCGATAGACAACAGCTGATCGTTTAACGAAATTTAAAACTAATTTACGTTTGTATGATTCGCCTTACAGTGCTTCAAAACGTAATGATGTGACAAGGTCTCATAAATTTGATATAACATAACGATTTCAATTGATGATTTCTCACCAAATAATGAATTGAATGTAAAACGTTACCATTTTTATTATGTAACAAAGATTTTTTTAAAGACTATTGCCTTCTTTGTTTATAATTTGTAGTTAAAAAATGTCTATGTGTTTTTAAAAATAAATTTGTTTTATTTTTTCATTAAATTTTTTGGCGTTTCAGGATTTTACATCCATCATCAGCATCTGTTGTAAGCATGCTTTTCAATTTATTGATTCTCGATTATCCTGGATTATATAGTTTTCCAGGTCTCTAACGTTTTTATATCATCATTTTTATTATAAGAAAAATTTAATGTATATACATGTTTTATTTGCAATTTGTGCATTTGTATAAAAAAAAACAAAAAAAACGGGATATTTTTAAAAACCACAAATTATAAATAAAAAAGTTCAAAAGGTCTTAAAAAATTCACGCACATAATAAAAATTATAAAAACCTTAATTACAAGGAAATAACGTGGAAGAAACGATATGACCCAGGATAATCAAGAATCAAAAAATGGAAATGGAGATTTTACAACAAATGCATGATGGGAGTAAACCGAAAGTTCCAAAAATTTAATGTAAAAATCAAACAAAAAATTTATAAAAAAACAACGTGGAAAATTAAATAAAAAGTAAAACGTCATGTGTTTGAAGGGATTAAATTTTATTTTTGTGAGATTTCAAAAATATTTTTGTTACGTTAAACTTAACAAATTAAATAATTAGACAGCTAATTTATGTATTAAGTGTCGCAATCTTTAATCAAACAATATTACATGTTAAGAAGTAATACTTCTGTTCACATTAATAATTGGTGGTTAATAAGTGATGAAATGTAATTCAGCTACGATTTTATCTATTTCAGGAATGATTCCGACCATATGGGGTTCTAAAAGACGGGTATAAAAATACATATTTCTCGAATCAGTTATGCCTCAATATTATATTACTCATCGAAACATGTCTAAAGGAAACAGGCGTGGCAGTTCATAACAGTGCAGATTTGCCCAGGATGAAGAGGAAATTGCGTTACACGTTCTAAGTGAAGGTTTTGCGAGTTTGAAAGTCAATTATAAAAAAGCTGTTTAAACTAGAGCATTTTTACACCTTTTACCTTGTTTATTTTTATTGCTTTATTAATGATAATTTAATCGATTGTAAACAAGCATAGTGGTTTGTAATATGGCTAGTAAATTCTTTTATTTTTACAATTTTTCCATTTATTATTCTGACATAACAGCTGATTATATCTGAAATGTTTCTACAAGGAAAAAAGCGTAATTTTTATCTAACCCTAAAGATGTGAAAGTTTTGTGGAGCAAAAGACAATTTCTAAAAACCTACAAATTGAAAATCCAGAATTATATGTTAAGAGTAGTTAATGGCTTTATCACAGAATTATACGGATAATTATACAGAATGAGACCAATTTCATTTAATTATTAACATTTCAAACGTTTTAATAATCGAGAAAAGATACATTTAGCAGTTTGGAATCGAAGAATACTTTTCATAAACGTTTCCATCTTTATTGAGATCATCTTCAGGGTCTTTGGGATTTACAAACATTGTTTAAATTTATTACCAACACATTGTTTCCCTTCGTCGGCACTTTTCACCTCAAAGAAGCCGACGCCTTATACAAAAAATTTTTCTATACCGACTTCCTTCCCCACCCCTTTAAAATCCAATGTATATAAACATCTCACTGGCTCTCCCAACACGACACGCAAGAATGGCACAATTACACAGAAGACAAACACTTTGAGTGAGTAGAAATACTTTGATTGAATATAAAAAATATATTTTGCATTGTATAAATTTACTTTTCCACATCCTAAATGTATTTGTTAAGTGTAAACAATGTTTGTAAATCCCAGGTCCTGAAGATGATCTCAATAAAGATCGAAACGTTGGCACGATAAAGAAAATGTTTTTCTGGAACCTACATCACACCAGACCCTATCTCACGATTTCTGAATAATTATAAAAAAAAATTCACTAGTTTTCGTGGTCTGCTTGAGCAATTAATAACTTTCAATTAATTAAGGTTTTTCGTTGAGATAAAAAAGTCAGTGTCACGAGCTGAATTCGAACCCACGATCTTCGGCTAGATACGCCGCTCCTCTACCACTTGAGCGATGGGAAGTTGGTCTCCGAGTGGATCGAAGTTACGATAGCTCAAGTGGTAGAGTAGCGGCGTATCATGCCGAAGGTCGTGGGTTCGAATCCCGCTCTGACTTGTCTGTCGTGTTGAGACTGCCAGTAAGATATTGATGTTTTATGTTTATACATGTTTGATTTTGAAGGGTTGGAGAAGGAAGTAGGAATAGAAAAATTTTTGTACTCTTTTTATAAAATTATTTGAGGAGTCCGCTTCTTACTGTTGAAAGGATCTGACAATGAAAAAGAATGGGTAATGGTTCGGTCTGATTATCCTTTCAGGATATACGGGGATAATTAGGGAAAGGAGAGCTAAATTTTTCAAAAATTAGTCTATGTAAAAATGTTTAATGTGTAGCATGTGATGAAGGTTTTGTATGTTATGTGTTTTGTGTGATGTGATCATATATGTGTGTTCTATATTGAATTTGATTAATGATGTTGGCGTAGCTGTGACCGAGTTTACATGTGTCTTTTCTGTAATTGATGCTTTATCTCTGTTGATGTAAACCAATTCTAAAAAGTTAGGTTTATGTTTGTTTTCTTCTGTGTGTAATGTTTTTGGATTGTTGCAGTCGAAATTGTGTTTGTGTTCAAAATGTTGGCTAGCGAGTGCTGTAGGATTTTGATTGGTTTTTTTGCAATCATAGATATGTTGCATTACTCTCTTATCCAGATATTGGGATGTAAGACCGATGTATGTTGCCGGACAGTTTAAACAATTGATTTTGTAGATTACATCAGATTTATCTGTTATTGATGTGGGATCTTTAATTTTGGAAAAAAGTGTTTAAATTGTGTTATAATTATTCAGATATCGTGAGATGCGGTCTGGTGTGATGTAGGTTTCAGAAAACATTGTTTTTATCGTGCCAGCGTTTCGATCTTTATTGAGATCATCTTCAGGGCCTGGGATTTACAAACATTGTTTACATTTAACAAATACATTTACGATGTGGAAAAGTGAATTTATACAATGCAAAATATATTTTTTATATTCGATCAAAGTATTTCTACTCACTCAAAGTGTTTGTCTTCTGTGTAATTGTGCCATTCTTGCGTGTCGTGTTGAGAGTGCCAGTGAGATTTTGCTTTGATTGAATATAAAAAATATATTTTGGCTTGTATAAATTCACTTTTCCACATCCTAAATGTATTTGTTAAATTTAAACAATGTTTGTAAATCCCAGGCCCCGAAGATGATCTCAATAAATATCGAAACGTACATCACACCAGACCGCATCTCACGATTTCCGAATAATCATCGACGAACGGTCACTAATCACCACACTTTTCATAAACGATTTTTATGTAATATAAAATCAGTTGTGTGGACAAAGTGCTGATGAAATGAAGATTTGAATATGTTAAATCAAGCTCAACATGAAGAAATATAATAATTGCAAGGAAAAGGAAGTATCATATTAAAAATTAGCGCATAGTTTATTACGGGTTTTATTTTTCGTTTGATATAAATCTTAAATTAAGGTGCAGGCTCAAATTATCATGATATCCAAGAAAGTTTTTTTTTCTTTGCCTTTTTATTGTTGAGTCTGCAATTAACATTAGTAGAGCTGGACGTTTCTTTTACTATATAATATATATAATTTTTTTTTAATCGAGGACAGTAATACAGTTTCACCGCAGCCATTGCATTATTAAACCAACTAAAATTAATTTATCACAAGTTTCATGTTTTCTGGTACCCACCGGTGATTGGTGCAAAATAATTTTGAAAACGTTTCATAAAATCCACCTTACTAAGCCGAGTTTCAATGTAGATAAAAAAAATAAATAAAGAACAGAGATACGTCGTCAAGTCACAGAAAGACTAGTTGTTTTCCTCCTTGGGCGGTGGTGCGGTCGCCAGATACTCCAGGCTCCTCAGGATCGCCTCTGGGATCGGTGGTGGCTGCGGGAGGTGGTCACCGACTGGATGGTATCCCGTTTCGTCCGCGGTGTACGAAACCGAGTAAGTTTTGCCGTCGTCTCCCACATAGGAGTAGGATCCTCGAGAGACCTCACCGGCTTCCTGGCCGATAGTCTTCAGCTGACCGCTCTGTTCAGCTCTGGTACCGTCTCCACCCTCGAAACTGAAAAGTTAAAACTTTTTAAACTTGTACACACAAAAGTAGGTGAGATTAGTTGATCTTATACGTTGAGTTTTGTAAGATTCTTTTATACTCGTCAGCAGAAACTTACTTGTTTCTCTTTCTCTCTCTCTCTCTTCCAACTCTTTCTCCCACTATATCTACCCCTCCCTAATACATGGAATCTTTAAATCGGATACAAACAAGCTTTACAACTTTAGATCAAACTGCTAGGTGTTTTTCATGTTCATACTTGTAAAACTTATGGACACTTGATAGAAATCTGTGCCGGTCTGATTCCGCATGTTCCAATTCCGCCCAAACGGTTTCACATCATCTTCAGCAAGGAACTACCACGTGAATTCACTGACTCGCTGGCCAACAACATCCGTAATTATCCGTTATATCGCCGGCAACTTTCGTTAATGCAGGTAATATTTAGTTGACACTGGTCGACGGTCAACAGTGGATGTCTGTTCGGTAGTCTCGGAGTTATGTTATGTACTTGAACGCACGACTATCGACGTACCCAATGCCAGTTCAACATGGGCTTTTAACTTAGAAAGATTTTTACTGTTAATTACGTTACGCTTATACCAACTGTTTTCTCCACGTTTGATTTAAAAAAAAGTATGTCTAAATAAAACCATATACAACAAGGAACTTAGTGATATCACAAGATTTTCAGATAAAATGAAAACAAAATTCATATTTCCTTGGACGAGAACTTGTACGAAGTTGCACATTCATGTTGTATAAAGTTGTATGAAATATAAATTATATATTTTTATGCTGTTTATTATATTGTATATAAATATGCTCGTATATATAAAATCACCTGTATATTTAGTAGTTTTATATGGTTTTTAATTTTATTTATTCATTTTATTTTACTAATTGGTATGCATAATACGAATTTATCCTATTTATTTTGATATGTTATAAAATAAACATACACAAACAACATTAACATTAGTAAATATATTCAGATGTAAAAGTGATCTAATTATTTTAAATAAAAATATTCTAATGAGAAATGTTAGTCTATGGTATGCAGAGCTTATTTCCTTCAGCATTTTTTCATTTAGCTAAACTTTAAAAAATGGTTTAACTATATCAGGGAAAAGTTCTAATTTAAGAACTGTTCATAGAGTTTTAATTCGCTCAAATCAATATTGTTTATTAAAATTAATTAAGGTTTTTTGGTTGAGATAAAAAAGTCAATGGCACGAGCGGGATTCGAACCCACGATCTTCGGCTAGATACGCCGAAAAATGGCAAAAAGGAGGGAAAATTCAAATGGTGGGGTTGAGATGGGAAGTTAGTGTCCGAGTGGATCGAGGTCACTATAGCTCAAGTGGAAGAGCATTGGCGTATCTAGCCGAAGATCGTGGGTTCGAATCCCGCTTGTGCCATTGACTTTTTTATCTCAACCAAAAAACCTTAATTAATTGTAATATATTAATTGGTCAAGCGGACCACGAAATTAGTGAATTTATTGTTTATTAATTTAACCTTATGTATTTACAGAACTAATATTTTTTATTCCTGTCAATGTTTATTCCTTTCGTCAAATAATTTTGTTTTATTTGCACCTCTTCTTGTGCAAACTAAGGCCCATAATGGAAAATTTCCACACTGTTATTTTAAAATGATGATTTAATCAACCAAATGTGATAAAGGAACAAATTTTCGTACATAATCTCATGTTCCATCCAAAACAACATATGAAAATTTGTCGAAATGTTCGATTTATTTACAATTCTAAATAATATATATATATATATACCTTATTATATATATAATATATAATACACCTT
Source organism: Cimex lectularius (assembly GCF_000648675.2). Lineage (NCBI taxonomy): Eukaryota > Metazoa > Arthropoda > Insecta > Hemiptera > Cimicidae > Cimex > Cimex lectularius. The sequence goes on along the minus strand of NW_019392979.1, from coordinate 165,103 downwards.
TCTAGGTAAATGATGTATGATAAACAATTAGAAATTCAGTTAGAGTAAAAAAGGATGCGTCACGGGTGGGACTCGAACCCACTCGGTCATCGGCTTGAGTCCCACGCGTGACACGTCTTTTTAACTTAATTTGTAATTGTTAATAATACACCATTTACCTCGTAAATGTTTATATGTATTTGTAAATATAATTTATTGAAACACCTTTGAAAGAGTAAAAGTAAAATAATTCCTGTAGGTACAGTAGGGCTTAACGTCCAACATCCCATTGGATGTCATGGACGAGGGGTCAAACCTCAATACAATACTTGTTCACATTATTAAAAAAAAAAAAAAAAAAAAAAAAAAAGACCACTCGGTCGGAGCGACTCCCTAAACGAGTAGAAATGAATCATATATAAATATTTTAAACCGATAGAAATAAATGTAGAACCCAATTTGAGCAGTATACAATAATATACCGAAGAACGTACACGAATGTATGTTGACTGAAAATAAAAAACAAAACACCTTGACATCTATTAAATATTTAAAAAAATTTAATAGTTTAGTTTTTTTAGACTATTTATTTTATTTATTGCTAGCTGTTCAAAATATACATTGAGCAAATAGTATAGTTATGTACAAATATTACTGATCTGTCAGACCAAGAGACAGTATGAAGAGCAACCAACCGGTGCTGGAACTCTCTTTTATTTAATTCGGTGGATTAAGATAGGAGTCCACAAGGTCAACAGTTTAATGGACAGATTTTTCGGAAGTTTTGGATTCGTTTCAGGGATTTTTCTATGAACTTTCAATGGATGGACTTTCATTCTATGGTTTCTTTTAAGGTAGAGTGCATACATATGCATAACTATATTAACCAATTTTTTTTTTTAAATTCGAACAAATATTAATAAAATATTATTGGAAATTTTTATATTGAATTTTACGACTGCCTTCCTAAGATTAATATTTGATTTGGAAAAATTGGATTGTTTTCCTTTTATTTATTCGTAATATTTTATTAAATTGATTAGAGTTCGTGGTCCGATTGACCGAATAACTTTTTTCAATTAATTAATCTTTATATAAGGTATTGGTCGAGCTAAAAAAAGTAAGCGTCACGAGCTGGATTCGAACCCACGACCCTCGGATATTTACGCCGCTGCCACTTGAGCTATCGTGACTTCGATCCACTCGGACACTTCCCATCTCAACCCCACCTTTCTAATTTTCCCTCCTTTTTTTGCCATTTTTCAAATGTCGTGTAATCTATTTGATTCTCGGCGACAAATGAATTGGCCACGGAGGGCTTTCGTGAAGTTATATTTTATGAAGTCGAGGGTCGAGGTTTTTTTTTTTTTTTAATTGGCCTTATGATCCTTGCATATTAGCCATGACGAATCTCTTATATATGTTGTTCAAATTGGGGGTTATCGGGAAAAAAGGGCCAGAGGCGACGGTGGGAATCGAACCCACCACCGCGGCGTGAGAGTCTCTCATGCTAACCACTCGGCTACCGCGGTACCCTAAGGGTCGAGGGTTCGAATCTAGCTCGTGACAATGACTTTTTTATCTCAACCAATACCTTATAAAAAGATTAATTAATTGAAAAATAATATTTTATATTCTAAACTATCAAAAAGATCCAGAGATTGAAAATGATGGTTTTTATATTTTATTTTTAATTATTTTCCTAGTTAAAATAATATCATTATTCATTAGCACTTACATATTAGAACAAAAGTTATAATAATATTGTATGAGCACGATATTTAATTAAATAGTGCGTTCCCATTGATCAATGAATAATTTTACTATGTGTTATAAATAAGTTACATTTCATTGTTTTTTAAGTAAATAATTAATTAATCATAATCACCTGTATGTGTAGGATCCATCATGGTTAACACTGTTGTCCAATGAGACGATTGGAACTGGAGGCGTGGCCGCTCTTAGGTTCTGTTGCTGCTGCTGCTGCTGCTGCTGTTGCTGCTGGGGCGGCTGCTGTTGCCGTTGTAGTTGTTGGAAGTTTTGGTTCTGGTGCTGCGGAAACGCTAGCACGGATGCCAGACAGCTAGCGACAACCAGGGCCTGTGGATAAGCCTAAATCATAAACAAGCATAAAAAGCAAAAAGCAAACCGTTACCGACTAAAAAGGAGTTAAAAGCCATCCCAAAAAAGAACGATTATTCAATCGTTATCCACCCTTCCGCGTTCTTGTTTTTTTTTTATGTTTCATAAATGTTAACCCAGTTCTTGCGGAAGGTTGAAATAAATTGTTAATCCAGTTGTGAAAGCTGCTGCCTAAGTCATGCAATTTCAATTAGTTATATATTGGGCATGATTGAAATTATAATTTATTCAAAATTTTAACAACTTCTACATTTACAATAAACCATGATTAGAGAAAGTGAAAAATATCTTTCAGGCTAAAAACTAGTTTTTTTTTAAATATCAGTACCCTTAAAAACAAAAAACATGCATTTTTTAATCAAGTAAAATTTAATGTTAAAAATTATTTCTGCTTTTAATTCAATTACTAATTGCGTTATGTTCCATGATGTGGAGACTATTTCAGTTTTATAATGCGCATGTATTAACACGAAATATGCATTAAAACGATGAACTTTCACTTATAACCTCTTCCTTGAACATGGATTTCCTAACCCCTTGCAGTGCACTCTTGCAAATTGTCATGCAGAATTTTTAGAAGACATGCTGTAAACAACTCACGTTCGTTTTGTCAGCCTAATGTAAAACTTTATAACAATAATATTAAGCGATTTGTAATTTTTTTAAAAGAAAAACAATCCTTATACCGAAAATCGTGCGAAGCAATGGCCACAAGCATTGGAACCATTTCTAAACCTACCTTAAACATTGTTCCGATAGAACTGGAGTATGAAAGGTAAGTCGGACTTATATAGGACGAAGACTTGAAATCTCGTCCCAGGAGGTGGAGGAAGGCGTTGGCCCCCTCCACCCTCATCTTCCCATCCAGAGCCGCCGGCATCATTCACGTAATATTCAGTTGCATCATTTAATTGTCAAACCTCTCGCATGGTGTAAACAGAACATTGGAAAGATGTCCTCAAGGGCAGAGAAAGGTGTCCTGCACCTTTTCGAATCCGGTCGTAATTAGGGAAGAGAAGTCCGGCAGCTCTCATTGTCGGTTCTTTATGTTTAAGACGTTTTTACAAGGGCAAGTTTAAATAATATAATTTGTTTATTGACATTCGTTCATTCTCAAGCGCAAAGTTCAAACGTGTAGGAGTTTATTCCTGGAACACCACCTACAACTTCTCACGATTTTATCCTCCAATGTCATATACATGCATGTACAAACGCTAATAAGTTTATGGATTAATTATGGATGTAAAAGTCAACGATGTTTAGAACTATCGGACAAAGTTTCACAATAGCTACTTAATTAACTTTCATTATTGAAAAGTCACAATTATCTCGAATTCGGAGGTAGGTAATAAAAGTTTGAAATATCTTGAAATATTTTTTTTCTCCGATAGTCAGCCTGGTGTTGCTGTATTTGTAAGTTAAGAGTGGAGCCTATACTTAGAATAATAAATGACGAAGGACGAACTAGTAAAACCAAGTTGGCTATAATCGCCCACCAACTTGCAAACTAACGAAATGTCAAAATTAACCATAATTTACAAAACTACACACACACACTTTTATGTAATTTCACCATCAAAACTCTCTCTCTCTCTCTCTCTCTCTCTCTCTCTCTCTCTCTCTCTCTCTCTCTCTCTCTCTCTCTCTCTATCTCTCTCTGTATATATATATATATCAATCTATATATATATATATATTGTTTATGGGAATAGTAGTCATCGTATGAGATAATTTGCCATCCCGTAACGCGTTTCTGGGACAAGTTGTCATGCCATAATACTATGTTTATGGGACAAGAAGCGTGAGTATGTAACCCGGATGACGGTGTTTTTGGACAAAATTTGTGTGTTTGGATGGCTGCTGGATCTTACCTTGATGATGCAGTGATGAGCATCGGGTTAACCGTTGTGGCTAACGGCGCCTCTGGAAATTACTAATATAAACAATACTTTTTTAGGAATATTTTATACCATAGATACGAAATATTGAAAGAAAAATTAATTTTAAAATATTATAAAACTAAACAATTATTACCATAAACATCATTTTTTCAGCAACAGTGATTGATTTTTTATTTATTTTCCAGCCATTTAACCATTATGGTGCAGATATATTATTAATTTATTTAAGTTCAAAGTATTGATTTAATTAAGGTACATCTTTTTATTTTTTGCGACCTTCCGGCAATGTTAGTTCCATATTAATACAAAAGTAAAAAGATTCACCTTCAAACATGGCTTAATTAAAAACAGCCTACACCATTTAATTTTATTTCTGTCAGATTGCTATACGTTCATTGTGTGGGTGTTTTGATTTTTTTAATTTCATCAGACTATTTCCAATTTGAAAAAAACAATAAATTCGTTAAAGGACTTTCTAGGAGTCAGAGAAATTCCTCTTCATCGTCATGTCTTCATGAAATTATCATCATGACATCAAAATTATTATCAACAATTTAAAATGTTAGCAACCTTTCTGCAACATTGAACAAATTGTTTCAAGCATAATGCAATTATGAATTGAATGTTCAGCAAACGAGGTTAAATATATCAACTTTTTTAAATAAAATTTTTCTTAATTAAGTTGAAGATCAAATATGTCCACGGAATGTATCGGAAATGTCACCGAAAATATAATCCTTCCTTTATCTGTTGATTTAAAAAAAATATGTACTTGTCATAGAGTAAAACCTTATATATCGAAAAGAGACTTTAAACACAGTAACAGTCGAAGCTTCAAGATTTTAAATGCAAAAATTTTTAGGGGTTTTGTTGCTTCTCATTTTTCACCAGTAGGTTATAAAGAATAATTAATGTAAGATTTCTCAGATTTTACGATTCTATTTACAGATTATAAAGAAAGGAAAATCTTTGCTTCAATTGCGATGTACTCGATATCCTTTCTAATAATTTTTTTGTAAAATATTTGCTGTTATTAATTAAGGTTTTTAGTTGAGATAAAAAAGTCAGCGTCACGAGCTGGATTCGAACCCACGACCCTCGGATATTTACGCCGCTGCCATTTGAGATATCGTGACTTCGATCCACTCGGACACTTCCCATCTCAACCCAACCTTTTGAATTTTTCCTCCTTTTTACCATTTTTCAAATGTCGCCTAATTTATTTGATTCTCGGCGACAAATGAAATGGCCACGGAAAGCTTTAGTGAAAGTATTCTTCATTTTTACTTATTAAATTCAATAGTTTTAGTGGTCCGCTTGAGATAAAAATGATAATTGAATTAATTAATTACGATACGAGAATCAAATAGATTACACGACATTTGCAAAATGGCAAAAAGGAGGGAAAATTCAAAAAGTGGGGTTGAGATGGGAAATTAGTGTCCGAGAGGATCGAGGTCACGATATCTCAAGTGGTTTCGAAGTTTGGTTCAAGTTCGAATCCCGCTCGTGCCATTGACTTTTTTATCTCAACTAAAAACCTTAATTAATTGAAAGATATTAATTGGTCAAGCGGATCACTAAAACTAGTGAATCTGCTATTATGTTTTTGAGGATTTACGACATAAATATTTTATATAACAATACTGTAATATATTTCTGATCATTTTTCGTATTACTTTACATTGAAACTTTTAATAAATGATTTTCCCTATTTGTTTATTAATTAAAGTAAATTATGAAAAGAGAATATCACACGCTTTATTTACCATTTGTTGGCTAAAAATACATTTTTGGCAATAACTGTAATTTAATATTTAGATTTTCTGTTGTTATTTTATATTGTTACATTTTATAATATGCAGTGAAGTGTAAAACGATTTTCCATCATTTTTGGTTATGACATTGTTTTATAATCGAAAAATTTTTGTATTTCTTAGCCAACATTACACATAATTATTTTTTTAAATGTTATAGTACTACTTCTTTCTAAGAAATGACTGCTTTCGATTATTCTACCAGAAGTACACATAAATCAGGTAAATTAATTAATTTTGTAATAAAGCATCTTAAGTCAGATTGAAGGTTGACCTCCTTTCTTTCGCTTCAATGCTGTTCGAGAAAGAATAGAAGACTAAATAGTGAATAATTGCCATGTTGTGCCTGAGATTCGGTGTCACGACCTCGTATTGTGGATCATCGATCCGATCTCAATCCATCGCGATAATCGACAACGATTGAAAACGAGATTGTGATCTTTCCGTTGAGTGCGATCCGCCTACCGTGTAATGCATCTCTCAACAATAAGTGGAAGTCTTAAAAAAAGTTCGGATTGTGATATCACACTGTTATTTCCCTGGTCCTGAAAAAGTCCCACGAGGAGAATTCCCATCAATAAATCCTTATGGACGTTTGATAATAAGTTTTCAATCGTGCGAAAAAAGTAGTTTATTATTAGTTATCAGGGTTGCGCGAAAATGTAATGCAACACGTATTTTTATGTTTTAAATAATTCACATAGATTTATGTTAATTTTGTCATGTGAGGATAACACAAATGACACGTTGGAAAGTTGTATAATTATGGAGATTTTATACTCGTGCAATAGAAAGAAAGGATCATAAAGGGATTGCGATCACTGCATTATGTCGATTGTTACGTAACCTAATTTTTCACAGAATATAGTCGATAAATATTTAATTTGATAGGGTAAATATACATATAATATATAATTATAGTGTTTCTTAATAAAAATTTGCGGGAAGTTAAAGTTTAATACTTTATGTTTTCGTTTTTTATCTATAGAGTAGTCAAAATCGATATAGTAAATCAATTTTACATAATATAAAATAAATTATGATAATTCATCTACAAATAATCTTTTTCATAAAAATTCTAGTCTGTCCCGTTTGGGTAATAAACAGTTCCTGTTATACAGCTGTAAAATTGGACTTTTATCTTTCACGATTAATAAAAAAAATGTTTTATTTTATCTCTTTTTTTTTATTAAAGAGGGAATATAAATTTTCGAATCTATGTTGAAATATTGTAATTGAAATTTAATACTCCAGCATATATCCATTGTTAAAATTGCGTTACTTTATTTACTACGTACCTAGTTTAATTTCAAGTGGTGATGAACCTGGCTTTCCCATATTAAAAATCAAACTGTTGCAACAATTTTTAAATAACAGAAAAAACATGCAAAAATCTAAATGAAGCAGGTTCTGAACTGTACTCTTTCGATTAATTAATTTTTATGTAAGGTATTGCTTGAAATGAAAAAGTTAGCGTCACGAGCGGGATTCGAACCCACGACCTTCGGCCAAATACGCCGCTGCTCTACCACTTGAGCTATCGTCACTTCGATCCACACGAACACCACCTTCCCATTTCAACCTACCTTTCGAATTTTCCCTCCTTTTTGCCATTTTTGAAACGTGTAATCAGGATTCGATTCTCGGCGCAAATGAAATGGCCACGGAGAACTTTAGTGAAGATATACTTCGTTTTACTTATTAAAACCATTATATTTCGTGATCCGATGACCAAATAACTTCTTTCAATTAATGAAAATGAATGAGGTGATTGAAAAATGGCAAAAAGGAGAGAAAATTCGAAAGGTGGGTTGAGGTGGAAGTTGGTGTCCGAGTAGATCGACGTCACGAAGTGGTAGAGCGGCGGCGTATTTAGCCGAAGGTCGTTGGTTCGAATCCCCCTGGTGACACTAAGTTTTTCATTTCAGCCAACATTACATTAATTAATTGAAAGAAGTTATTTGGTCAATCGGACCACAAAATATAATGGATTTAATTTTGTTAGTATACTATTGACTCATAGTCCCACAGACAGGACTATTCTAAACTAACCATTTGTTACTTAAAAACGTGATGCTGTTATGGATTTTTCTTTATATGTTTATTGCATAGGTGATTAAAGATTATTAAAAATATCATTTTTAACAGGAAGGTATTTTAAATGGTTGAAGTAGTGAGGAGGTCAGGTTACATGAATTTCAGAAAACACCTTTCAGTTTTATTGCTGACTTTTTAGTTTATTCAGGTCATCTTCAAGTCCTGGTATTACAAACATATATCGATTGGACTTTTTTAATTGTCCAATAAAAATGGAAATTAATCGCTGGGTGTTTTCATTTTCCCATTCTACAATTTTTAGTGAAAAAATTTAAATTCTACAGTCTTAGTTTTTAAACGTCTATTTTTAATATCATACACAACGATTGGCTAAAAAAGTTATTTATCATCATCAAGTCAACTTATAACCAAAATTTTGTAAATAACAGAAGAAACAATGATGTTAAATTACAAAAAATGCGTTGTGAACTATTAAATTTGGGCAAGATAATCTAAATAGTAAAGTTTAATTTAGATACAGATTAATAAATTGTTATATATATAAGACCTAATTTTAATAAATATTATTTCTTAATTTTTCGCCTTTTGTGGTAAAATGTAAACTAATTATATTTGATTATCGTATTGTTTTTATTTCTTCTTGCTCTCATTGTATCGATACATCATTTATCATTTCCTTAGCAATTATGCTTGTATACAAGCTAACTTTCATGCAGTTTTCCATTTAAAAAGTTCGTTTAAAATGTAAGTTTAGACATATAGATATAAGATTATATACATTTACTTTATTTAACATATAGAAACATAGTTAAATATTTGTTAAATAACAATAAAAAAGTTTTATCTCGCCACGTAATGAAACTTATTATTTCACTAAATGCATTATATTTAAATAAAATAAATTGATTGGGCAATCTTTTTATAATCAATAAATTAACTGAGCTTATTAGACGCAGTGGCCTATTATTTTTTTAATTCTATCTTTTAAGATAATAACAATTTCTAAAATATGTAGGAACGCTGAGAGTCTAGGAAGATAGGACTTCGTCTTACACAACTTGGCCTCTCACGATCTAGCCATCTAATGGTCGACCACCATTGTTCTGGAGAAAGCATGTTATATCACGACACAGACCTTATTTATATTACCCCAGACGCCCACGCCCAAGCTGTCAGCCAGTTATCACCTTGGGTTTCGGTTTCTGTATCTAACATTTTATACACCATTTTCCAGGTCTGCACATCCATGAAAATTTGATTTATTTCATTCAGCGAAAAAGACAAAACAATGAAGAAACTATTCTCGATATTTATTTTAATAATCAATTGTAGAATAAAAGTAATCAATTGTAGAACATGAAAAAGTTGATAGTTTACAAGTTACAAAGTTGATACATAAATAAAATGCATTATTAACATATGTGAACACTTGTTTGTACATTAAGAAAACATATAAATTCGGCAAAAAACTGTGCTTCTGTGTGAGAATGAGAGAGAGAGAATGGAGAGAGAGCCAGAAAGAGAAAGAAAGAGAGAGAGAGACAGAAAGAGAGAGAGCCAGAAAGAGAAAGAAAGAGAGAGAGAGACAGAAAGAGAGAGAGAGAGTGGAGAGAGAAAGCGAAAGAAAGAGACAGTGAGAGAGAGAGACAGAAAGAAAGAGGGAGAGAAGAAAGAAAGAGTAGAGAGAGAAACAGAAAGAGAAAGAAAGAGAGAGAGGCAGAGACAGAAAGAGAAAGAGGTGAGAGAAACTGAAAGAGAAAGAAAGAGAGAGAGACAGAGACAGAACGAGAAAGAGGAGAGAGAAACTGAAAGAGAAAGAAAGAGAGAGAGACAGAGACAGAACGAGAAAGAGGAGAGAGAAACTGAAAGAGAAAGAAAGAGAGAGAGACAGAGACAGAACGAGAAAGAGGAGAGAGAAACTGGAAGAGAAAGAAAGAGAGAGAGAGAGAGAGAGTGAGCAAGTGAGACAAGAAGAGTAAGTAGCAAAGAAAATAGTAGAAACCAAGACATTAAGATTGTTCTATCGTTTCTTTATATCTGTCGGTAATCTTTTAATAAATATTAATAATTTAGATAATGATGGTTGACATGAGTCGTATTCTAATAACACTGTTCCATTTAACAAACATGATTATTCTTTAAACTAATTTAAACATAAAACGAAATTTTTTCACCAAACACAACACACGATTTATAAAATGGAAAACCACAAATTTTAAAAATTAAATAAAACTCAAATTAACTTTTCTTGTTACGTGAGACAATCTCAAAATGAACTGCCACGAATACACAGTGTGTTCCTGACACACTGCCCTTGTGTCCTGCAGTCCTTTGTCCACCACTACGTTTACAAATATATCCGTGTTTAATTAGTTTTGTGGTGAGATCACCTTATCGAAATAGAGAAGATTATTAATGATAGTTATTAAGTATTCAGCAATCGTGAGATGCGGTCTGGTGTGATGTAGGTTTCAGAAAAACATTTTCTTTTTCGTGCCAACTTTCGATGTTTATTGAGATCATGTTCAGGGTCCAAAGTGTTTGTGTTCTGTGTAATTTTGCCATTCTTTCGTGTCGTGTTGAGAGATAGTTATTAAGTACTAAACTTAGTTTTTAAGTGACAATTATAATTTAGAATACACGGTTGTTAGATCTTGTCCTCACGACTTAGCTAAAGCTTCATTCATTTTGGTCGAAATCATAATTATTTCATTGAAAGTAAATTTTTATATTCTTGTTAACCGTGTAAATTATTAGAAATAGTTTTCGTTTGTAATCGTATACAAATATAATATACAAGAGAATATACAAGAGAAATACACAAGAGATCAGTTTTCATTAAAAAATGAAGTTTGGAAAATTTATTAATCTCTAGATCTTTTATTAAATGAGAAAGTACCCAGTTAATTGTGAAAATGATATAACAACATAGTGCTCGTTATTTTTAGCCGGTAACACGATAGAAAAGTAATTAGTATTGTACTAATTAATACTATAACAGGAGGTACCTATGGATAATTATATATGAAGTTCAATTATGGCCCAATATTGTGGTAATTTTTTTGACAATTGCACAACTAAGTAAATATGATTTATGATTTCCTACTCGTTCTTACCATCTCACTCATTCTCTCTTTCTGTCTCTCTCTCTCTCTCTCTCTCTCTGTCTCTCTATCTATCTATCTATCTCTATCTATCTATTTATCTACCTTTATCTCTCTTTTTCTTTCTGTCACTGATTCTCTCACCCACTCCCTCCTTTTCTCTTACTCCGCTTTTTTATCATTCACTTTCCCTCTTACTCTTTTGAGTATAATAATAATATCAAATTAAAAATAGTTTACATTCTAATCAATAAAGCAATTACGAAAACCATTTATTTATTTAGGTACCAGTCTTTTTCTGGTTTGGCGTGCGTAAATTCCTTTCTTTGCTTAATCCATCTTTTCACTTGCTATCTTGTCTGATGGCATCTCATTTTACTTTATTAACTGTATTTCTTGTTTTCTCACTTACATTCTCCTCTCTTCTTCTCTTTTTCTCTTTCCCTGACTCAGCTTTCTTGTTTTAATAATGTCAATNATCTCTCCCTCTCTCCCACACAGCTTTCTTTGTGTAATGATATCAAGTAAATAATATCAGCAAAATAATTTTAAAACACAATCCATTAATTTGAAAAATAAACTTTCCTACAATGTGTAAAGTTTTGTAAATAATGCTCGCTTGTGGCGTACATTTTATGATTATCTTTTTTGGTTATAATTTTATATTATTTGTATATTAATAAAATTATACTTTTCATAGTAATAAAACTAATAATAAAAATGTGTCAATCTTATTGACGCCGTTAAAAAATTAAAATATATTCATATTTGATTTTTCAGTAAAACTTAAATATTATATTTTATACAGATGTAAAATTGCATTAGGAGACTGGCATCTGGGAAGATTATTGCGCTATAACCAGCATACGATTTATGGGCCAGATATCGATATGGAAGAAACACCAAAGAAAAACCTCTTTCCACACGTACAGATTTGATCATTAACATGGTTGATGCGCCTCTCCATTGCCTAATTGCCGGATTGATGGATTTGAAAGTCGTATTCTTCGTATTTGGGCCGATTATAAATGAGAAAGAGGGTCCGGGTAAATCATATATCCAGAGATCTCGCAGTTTGCCGGTGATGAAAGATTGAGTAACTCCTGTGGTGAAAAACAGTTAGTTCTTCTGTTCCGCATGTTGTTTATTACAAGTTTATTATATGCATAATTCATGCATAAAATGCTTGTAAATATATTTATTTTTTACTATTTATTTTGTGAGGTTATCGATTTATCACACCTAAGTTCATTAATTGTTATTTAACAGAGGTTTTATTGTTGTTTTTTTGAATTCCACTATGTGTACTACTTTTATTGCAAAACGATTATAAAATAGAGATTAAAAAATTTGGTTAATGCTTTAATTGGATAAAAATTATTTAATTCGTATTAGCACAAACCTTTATGAAATGGGAATTTCCTTGTTCCATCAATAATAATATTAACCAAGAAAATGCCATTACGCAAGATCAATTTATTAAGATTTGCAGAATTTATGCAAATGCAATAATTTTATAAGAAATTTAAAACCTGATAAGTACTGTCGTCTAAAGAAGGCGTTTCTCTTTTTTCGTTTTTTACTATAATGTTCAAATGAAATAAAATTTATTATATTAATTTTTTCCTACATAATGTATGTTAATGTTTTCTGACCATTCACTTCTTTTTGATTAGGAACATGCTTAAATTGAGCACTGTTAGAGTTTAAAATGTCGTCAAATCGCCTTTATCGAACCATATTTCAAATTTTTATCCATGAAAATTTGAAGAAGATACAATTAAAAATATATTTTCTTGACTGTTAGAACTTAATCCTTCATAATCTTGCACCTAATTGTAAAAAGAGGAAAACTATGCAAAACCCGCAATACAAGACAGGTCGGCGGGTAAAGTTTGATATGATCCTGAAGGGGATTGTGTCCGACCTGCACAACTCATTTATTCGAGCTCAACCGTCCGTTAAAGGAAATGTGAAAATTTAATGCAAAAAAATTTGGATCTACGTTTATAATAAGTTTAATTTAACATAAGTATAATGTATTGAAAGGATAGTCAATCATAACTCCAACAAATCCAAACTATCTTGTACTTATTTAAATGATGATTTGTGTACTACCACATATCATTTGTCTGTGCTAACATAATTTAGTAAAACTTAACTATATACTCCAGAAAAAAACCGAACATTCGTATTTTGTAGTTTGTTTTAAACTTTAGGTAAACCACATTTAACGAGATCAAAAATACATGAGTTTTCAAAATTATTTAATTATGATGGTTTGAAAGAATTTTCATCAAAACACCGGAAAGTTATTTAGTGATAGAATAAATTTAATCAATAACGTCTCGCCCTCAGACCAAGCTACAGCGATCCGGCCCGGTGACGCTGTGCGAGCAGTAAAGAACGCTGTGGGAAAGCGTTGGCAGCGACAGTGGGCCGGGTCGTCCGAGAAGCTCCTGCGAGTTAAGGACACGACTGAACGATGGCCTCATGAGAATCTGAAACGAAATGATAGGATCGTGTTAACTCGATTGAGGATTCGCCATACCCGTCTGACACACGGACATCTGCTTCTGGGTAAAACCCGCGCAGGTGTCCCGCTTGTACAGAAAGGTTGCTCAGTGTGTCTCATCTTGTCGAGGAGTGCCGTGCCTTGGCCCCCTACAGAGAGCGAGTAGGCATGAACCCTGACATAAAAACTGTACTCGGGCGAGCAAGTCAAATGTTGGATCCCCTATTCCGCTTTTTAAGAGAAACGGGGGTGTTTCCTCACTTGTAAATAGTGTATAAAACGTGAATATCTGTGTAAATAAGTGTATCTGTGTTGTGTTTTATTGTGTCGTGTATTTATTTATAAGTAATAACAATAATTTATTACTTGGATTTACCCTCAATAAAGCAGTAAGAGAAAAACTGTTTAAAAAATGTTATGTAAATTGAATGATTTTCCGGTTATTTGGTGAATTTTCTTTTAGAAAATCGTACTTAAAATTGTTTTTATTTGAACTGATGAATTTCTGATCTCGTTTAATCATGTTTAAATTAAAATAAATATGTTGTAACTAATATAACCATAAAAATACGTATTGTTTAAAACAAATTATAAAACAAAATCCGTCCGGTGTCTGGTTTTTTGTCGTTGGGATTGTGTTGATTTTGCAAATAAGCATAATTTTCTACCATTTTATTGATATTGTTGATATTATTTGTATGATAAAATGATTTTATTATATGATTTTGCANAACAATAATTTATTACTTGGATTTACCCTCAATAAAGCAGTAAGAGAAAAACTGTTTAAAAAATGTTATGTAAATTGAATGATTTTCCGGTTATTTGGTGAATTTTCTTTTAGAAAATCGTACGTAAAATCGTTTTGATTTGAACTGACGAATTTCTGATCTCGTTTAATCATGTTTACATTAAAATAAATATGTTGTAACTAATATAACCATAAAAATACGTATTGTTTAAAATAAAACAATATACGTCCGGTGTCTGGTTTTTGTCGTTGGGATTGTGTTGATTTCGCAAATAAGCATACTTTTCTACCATTTTATTGATATTGTTGATATTATTTGTATGATAAAATGATTTTATTATATGATTTTGCAAATTGTTAAACAACAATTTTTATGTCTTCTTGAATTTTTTTCGCCACTACTTTCTTCCTACCACCGTATCTACCACTTTCTTTTACTCTTACTATCTATTTTATTTCTCTCGTAATCTCTTGAACCTAGATCTTAATTGTTTGCATTTTAATGTTTCCATGGACAATTTAATTATTTCTCCATTATGTAGTTATAGACAGTTTCTCTAATAATAATCTTAAATTATTTTTGTCTTCCTTTTATCTATTTCTTTGTTTCACCCATCTTTTTATTTTCTCATGTGCACTCATATTAATTTAGCCTCTCTTGCTTTTTCACTTACTCTTTCCTTCTCTCTTGTTCTCTTGTTATCTCTCTCTTACTCAGTTTCCTTTTTTTAATAATTGCATGTAAATAACATCAAATAAATAATATCACTAAACTCTCTCTTTTTCTCTCTTTCACTCATTACCTCCTCCTCTCCCCCTCTATCTTTCTCACTCCTTCGCTTTTCATCTTTTTCACTCCTCCTCCTTCTTTCTTCCCCTTTTTCTCACTTAATATCTCCTTCTCTCTTTTTCACCTTCATTTTTCACTCTCTTTCTCCTTCTTTATCTCACACTTAATATCTCCTTCACTCAATGTCTGTTTGTCTCTCTCTCTATATATCTATCTATCTTTCTTTCTTTCTCTCTCTCTCTCTCTCTCTCTCTCTCCCTCCTCTCTCTCTGTCTCTCTCACTCACTCACTCAGCTTTCTTTCTTTAATGATATCGAGCAAATAATATCAGTAAACTAATTTTAAAACACAATACATTAATTTGAAAAATAAACTTTTCCACTATGTGTAAAGTTTTGTAAATTATGCTTTCTTGTGTTGTACCTTTTATGATTATGTTTTATACATATAATTTTATACTATTTGTATTTTAATGAAATTATAATTTTCATATTTATATTAATAAAACTAATAATAAACACGTATTAATCTTATTGATGCCATTAAAAAATTAAAATACATTCATATTTAATTTTTCAATAAACTTAAATATTATACCATATTTGTTTAGTGAACGTAATTGACCATATTCCTTATTCCATTAATTATTCAACCGTAAACCTTTGTTACAAAGAACAATTAATTGGAATAATTATGTCCTCTAAACCAATATGGATTAATTTAATAATTAAAAGAAATAATTACTTCATTAACTTCCTTTGGGTTCTTAATAAGTCGCTGAGAATCGAGTCTTGATTACACGACATTTGAAAAAATGGCAAAAAGAGAGAAAATTCAAACGGTTGTCGATTGAGATGAGGAGTTGGTGTCCGAGTGGATCGAAGTCAAGATAGCTCAAGTGGTTGAGGAGCGGCGTATCAACCAGAAAGTCGTGGGTTCGAATCTCGCTCGACACACTAATTTTTCATCAAAATTAAAAATCTGATATAAAAAGACTAATTAATTGGATTTTTAAATATATTTTATAAGAAGTAAAGTTGTATTAAGCGACTGGCGTCTGTCTTGATTATTGGGCCATAACCAGCATTTGCTAGCCAGGATAGATATGGAAGGAACGCCAAAGAAAAACCTCTTTCCACACCTGCAGATTTTTTGAGGCTGCTAAGTTATTTTCACTCATATTTTTACTCTGTCATTCACTTTTTACTTCTTTCCCCTTTCACTCTTTATCTTTCCCCCGCACTCCCTTTTTCACTCACTCACTTCTTATATCTTGCGACCACCTCGCTCTCTTTCTAGTTAGTATCTCCCAAAAATAAAAACAGAGGCTGAATGATAGTCCAAAAGCTTTGGTATAAAACGAAAATACTCGAAAAGTTCAAGAAAAAAAGGATATTTACGAAATCGAAGGAAAGACACGATACATTAATATTTAAAAATATACGCCACATTCTCTTTTTCTTCCATTTTTTCTTTCTCTCTCTATCTATATCTTAATTAGTGTTCGTGGCAACGGGATCTATCCTAATAATATTTTTCTCTTTTTCTACCAGTTTTCTCCTTATTAAAAATTTGACGTATCTGTTATAGTCCATCCTCTTTTTGGGTTGTAAGTAGTGAGATAAATATGACTATACAACTATAATAGTAATAGTAAAATAGAAATGAGTTCGCATAATACTATTAATACTATAATTCCATAGGTTCCATCTCTAGATTTTGGATCCTCTAAATAAAATTTTTTTCACCTGATTTGTTCAAATATTACACGGAATGAAACGGCCTTGTCGTATCCGACCCTATAGTCAACAGATGATGAAATCTGATGGTTGAAAAACTGAAAAATGCGGTGGGCGGCAAGAGAAAAAATGGCAGAATTTTCATAGCTCCGGCATTAAAGCGATTTTATCTGAAACCCCTACTATTAATTCCTAATTAAGTAGTTGGTAGTGAATGACGATTTCCTGTTGGCGAATCACTTAAAAAAGCAAGTCATTATCATTTTTGACTTTTCGCTAATTAATCATTAAATGCCGTTTTTCATAAAGGAAATTTAATGTAGTAATATAATAAATAATTGTCCTTTTAAATTTAATTATTTTGTAATGTAAAATATTTGAATTGATCTTTAAGAAGTTGTTTTACCTCCACTTTGCATCCGTTTCATGTAATTATACTCGATAATTTCGTGAATAATTTATTGGAGGTTTCCTAGGTAAATAGAAATTAGATTTTTTCGTTGAACCGCAAACTTTAATTCCTCAAGTCCATATCGGTTTCAGGAGGGACTTGTAAATGGTTAGTTTCTTAGGAAGGTGTAAGTTGGACCTAAGGTAAAATAATGTTAGGGGTCATTTGTACAGTCGGTTAATTTCCTGTCTTATCAATCGTCTAAGGGCGATTCCGCGTTAGTCATTTTTTCAATTTATAGTCCCTGGTAGCGCACAATATCTGAAGTTCGAAAATGTTTTCCAGTGAAATGAACTGTAGGACAAATGTAAACGTGATGTGCGAGGATTCATTTTCATTATTTTTTATCCGACATTTGCGAGAGCAAGACTGGTTAAGAATTAAAGTTCGTTGTCATGGCTAGCAGGGAAGAGACAGGATTAGATATCAGGACGGCTGTATTATCAGCAAAAGAACATATAGTTAGGGAAAACAGGAATGTCGGCTGTGTATATTGCGAACAGGAAGGACCCTAGAATGCTGCCCTGAATAACACTGCTTTCATAAGAATTTAAGAAAAAAAATTAGTACTGGTCTCTCAGAGAGGATTTTAATATTAAAATGTACGTGAAAAGAAGGAATCCCTTGAGCTCCAACAGGAAATCAGACTGCCGTACCCGATCGAACGCTTGAACCACATCGAGGATGACACCCGAGCAATACTGTTTATGCTGTATAGTGGTTGACATACAGTCTACAACGCAATGCACTTGTTGCATTAGAGTGAAATGAGCAGTAATCAACCTGTGTTGAGATAGGATATTAGCAGTTTCAGGCATTGAAATAAAACATTTTAGAAGCTTTTCAAGGATTTTGCCTAGGTAAGGAAGGAGAGTAACAGGGAATAACGGAATATTTCCACCGTATTGGGAGGTATGTACAAATGTCTCAAACGACAAATTCAGCATATATAATAATTTTCCAATTAATAAGGTTTTTAGTTGAGATAAAAAAGTCAGTGTCACGAGCGGGATTTGAACCCACGACTTTCGTGTAGATACGCCGCTACTCTACCACTTGAGGGGATCAGAGAGGATCGATGTTCAAGTGGTAGAGTAGCGGCGTATCAAGCCGAAGGTCTTGGGTTCGAATCCCGCTCGTGACACTGACTTTTTTATGTCAACTAAAACCTTATTAATTGAAAAATATTAATTGGTCAAGCAGACCACGAAAACTAGTGAATGTAATAAGTTAAATGAGGTATATCTTCACTAAAAGCACTCTGTGGCCATTTCATTCGTTGCCGAGAATCAAATAGGTTCACGACATTTGAAAAATGGCAAAAAGGTGGGTTGAGATGGGAAGTTAGTGTCCGAGTGGAATTAATGCTTAATAAAATAAAATAAATGTAAACATTGCTTATAAATACAAAAATAATCTTTCTAGTCTTCATACCGTTTTAAAGTCTAAAGAGCCTATTGTCACACGATCTAATGTGGTTTATAGGGTGTTCTGTGGTGGTTGCGACGCTCAATATGTTGGACAAGCAAAGCAAAAAATTCACATTAGAATGAACCAACATAGATTGGATTGTAATCATAAAAAGCTGACCACAGGGTTGTCCTCTCATGCTACAAAGAATGGTCATTTTTTCAAGTTGGACTCCCCGGAGATCTTGGGTCGAGAGGTCGGCTTTGAGAGAAGACTCCTGTTGCAAAAGGAATCCATTTAACGAGGAGTGCCTGCAATTTAAATGGTGACGAACTAGGTTTCATATCAACATTTGCGGGACTATTGGAAATTTATAAAAAACGGAAAAAAGGTAGCGACCCTTAGAGGGCGCATAATGGGGAGTGTACAGAGCCAGGTAGCCTTCACTAACTGTAACAGTCCAACCTTAGGTGAGGCGACGTTGTGTCGTGTTTCTCATCTTAATTTGTAATCCTTTGTACATATAATTTAAAAAGCTATAATTCTAGTCATTAATGTAATACTCTGTGATAACATTTGTTTTTAATGTCAAAAATAGCTAGTAAGAACAAAAACAGTTGGACTTATAATTATATGAATTATTAGTGAGGTAATTATTAAAAANATTTCCTTCTGTCCTGTAAACTTCTTATTTGACGAAAAGGATTACATATTTCTTTGTCGTTTGTTCAGAAATGTATAAAAAGACATCACGGGTTATTTGTAAGAATAGAAGAACACAAACTAAAATTGGATGTAACTTCCATTTATTTCATTATATACAAAAAGTACAGTACAAAAATATTCATATCTTCAAAAGATTCGGTCAATATCCAATCCGTTGAATTACTCAACCAAGTCTCTGTTGCTGGGGTTGTTGAGGCTGGGATGCGAGGAAGTCCAAAGCCTTCTGGATTGCTGGGGGGATCGGTGGTGGAGTGGGAAGATGGGCTCCTTGAGGTTGGAATCCGCCCAAGTCGTCAGCGACGTAAGTCACCTGACACAAATTCCATTAGTAAAATTATAATTGATAATAAAACGATTCAAATTACTTGGACTAGCTGTCCGTCGGGGTCGGTGTAGGAGTAGGATCCCTTGACGACCACAACATTACCGTCCTTGGGGTCTTGGGCCGGCTTCAGCGATCCCGTCTCTTCACCTTTGAGGCCGTTGGCGGTTTCGTAACTGCAATTTGTTTTTTGGAAATCAGTCAAATGGCATTTTGACAGGGTTATTTTAACCAATTATCTCTGAGTTTTTGATCTTTTGAGCTGTGATGACTTGGTAACATCACCCGTACTCTCCGAGGATGTCCATGAACCTAGAAGTTTTCTATACTTCTAATTATCTCTTCCCTTCTGATAAATTATCAGACAATTTAATCTAAAATTTGATTTTTATGATTTTTGCTGTCCATCTAATATCGAGAAAAAGAAAATTGTTCAAATCGTAAATAAAACATGAAAAAAATTAATATTTGAAAATAATAGTTTTACTCCGTAAGGATCGTAGATTGTGTGCACAATATATACGAAGAAAAAAATGAAATAAAATCATATTGTAAGTAAAACATTATTTAATATAAATCAAATAATTTGAATTGAATACATTCATGTGCCTTTTTGTCAGAATTATTCATTAAAAAATGTTTACACACAATTCAGTAAAAATTGTTTTGAACGAGCTACATTATTATGCAAAAAAATTCTATTCCTTTAAATTTATTTTATACATTAGTAAATAATTTTATTTAAAATGAAAAATAATATTTTCTTACACCCACTCCTTCTTCTTAAACTCTCACTCTTTCTATCTGTCTGTCAGTCTCTCTCTCTCTCTCTCTCTCTCTCTCTCTCACACACACACTCTCACTCACTCTCTCTCTCTCTCTCTCTCTCAGTATATTTGTAATACAATGTTCAAACTGTCTTTATATTAAAAGTTTATTTGCAACATTTGATACTTCTAAGTCAATAAAAGACACAACATTTTTGACGTTTAACTCTGTGTTGCTACGAATTTGATGTACTTAAAAAAAAACAAAAAAACCAACCAAAGATGTAGTTTACCTGTATTGGTATGATCCATCAGGGTTGAAGTCATTGTGTTGAGACACTATCGCAACAGGTTCACCAGTCCTTTGAGGACCGACTTGAGGAGCACTGAAAGCCAAGCCGCAAAGGCAAGCGAAAACCACCAACTTAAAAAACAAACAAAAAACAATAAAACCATATCAAAAATCAGCAAACTTGTTGTAAAATATTTCTGTAATTTTTCCTATGAGTCATATTTTATAATTCGATTGAAACATTTGACTGTTAATGGGCTAATAATATGGCAGGTGAAAGGAATGACCGATGAGTCAATAGGTTAGCAGTTTCAAGGTGTAAGGTAGCTATGCTAGATATTTTGCAACAATATCATTGCATATTAAAAAAAAAATTGAAAGACCTACTGCAAAATACATATAAACAAAACAATTAGTGGTAAATTGTCTGATTTTAAGTATTAAATGCAAGAACACATCACAGAGAATCATTAAGCTTTATAGAAATTCTGTATAAAAAATTTATAATAATGATATAGTACTCATACTGACATATAAATTATTTTATTTCAAATTTAAACATTTTAATTTTTCGAAATTTATTGCACACAGCTTATTACTTACAAGGTGGCGAAAAAATTGATATTTGGATTTTTTAAACATTAATAATTACAAAAGAAAATAAATCAAAAAAATAAATAAAGCACGAACAGAAAAACTAACAGATAAAATGTTTAACCACTAGAAGGGGGAACAAAAATATTCCAACATGACTAAGAAGATATTATCCCAAAAAAAAAAAAAAAATTAAGAAACACTTGACCGTAATTATACAAAACCCATTGTTGATAATTATATGTTTAAATATTGTAAATGTATAGTGAAATTTATTGTTTAAAACCTGAATACTGGAATGAAAAGAAAAACGAATGAAAATATTGTATAATGTATCTTGCAAAAGAAACATTACCAGAAAAAAATCATTAAGATTGTCAGAATATAAAATAAAGTATAAAATTAATATTTCCGTAAAAAAATTTAAGATTCAGATGCGTATGTTTATTAACATAATTCATGTAAAATTGATTGCAATATTAAATTATTATTATTTATATTATGTACTATTTTTTTGGTAAAAATAAATTTCTGTATTTACATTTCGATGAAAAAGACTAATTACAAATTAAAGTTGTATCACACCTACCTTATAAAATATTAATGTTTAATTATAAATTGTAAAATATACATAAACATATATGAATGGCAGGGCGAAGTTACAGTTAAATAAAGTTACAACACGAATTTTAAAAAACTAGTTCCTATCAGAGATTCAAATTGACTAAAGAAAAACACTACTAATTTTTTAAAAAATAATGTGTTTGATAATTTAAATTTAAAATGTAAACTCTTATGTTCCAACTAAACATTAAAATTTTTGAATTTTATATGTACAGAAAATTTGATAGGCTAACAGATAAAATGTTTAACCACTAGAAGGGTGAACAAAAATATTCCAACATGACTAAGAAGATATTATTCAAAAAACTTTAAGAAACACTTGACCGTAATTATAAAAAATCCCATTGTTGATAAGTATATGTTTAGAAATTGTAAATGTATAGTGAAATTTATTGTTTAAAACCTGAATACTGGAATGCAAAGAAAAATGAATGAAAATATTTTATAATGTATCGTGCAAAAGAAACGTTACCAGAAAAAAATCATTAAGATTGTCAGAATCTGCCAAAGTATAAAATTAATATTTCCGTAAAAAAATTTAAGATTCCGATGCGTATGTTTATTTACATAATTCATGTAAAACTGTTTTCAATATTAAATTATTATTATCTATATTTTGAACTATTTTTTGGTAAAAATAAATTTCTATATTTAAATTTCGATGAAAAAGACTTTTTACAAATTGAAGATGTATCACACCTACCTTATAAAATATTAATATTTAATTATGTATTGTAAAATATACATAAACATATATGAATGACAGGGCGAAGTTACAGTTAAATAAAGTTACAACACGAATTTAAAAAAACTAGTTCCTATCCGAGATTCAAATTGACTAAAGAAAAACACTACTGTCATACAATTTAAAAAAAAATAATGTCTTTGATAATTTAAATTTAAAATGTAAACTCTCATGTTCCAACTAAACATTAAAATTTTTGAATTTTATATGTACAGAAAATTTGATAGGCTTTTTATAGAGTGCATGTACAATAGTGTATGACAATTTTCAAAGCAATTCAAAAGGGTTTAAATATTCATAAAATGTATTGCAATTTTGGTTAGATCAAAATTTTAAATTCTACACTTCATCATTGACGATTTGTGAAAAGAAGGCTTTTTGTAAAAAAAAAATGTACTTTTTTACTTACCGAGATCATATTGTGGATGTGAATGTAGCAAGTGAAGATGGCACTTGTCTTTTATACTCAGCCGATCTATCCGTCCCCTCCTCTCTTCTGCCATTTCACATAGAACGGATTTGCATTGATAAGTGCATAAACCGTTTTTTAGTTGATTGACTTTTTGTTTTCCTAGGCGAAGGGTAAAGGTGTATTGACGGGATAATCAATTCGGACGGTGTGACGATGGGTTGACTGACGGATATTTAGCGTTATCTGCGGAAAACAGCCGAATATCAAATCCGGCCAGAGGCACTTTAACAGATGTAGGTTTCGGGACGCGTTGCGTACATCCAAGGATGCAATATCACCGAGGTTAAGCGGACAAGAGATGATCAGTTTCAAACAATCCATCGATTTGCAATATAGGAAAACTTACAAAAAGACGATACACAAGCAAAACACTGAGTTATTAAAACTGCAGCTTCTTAAATTTTTCCATTACATAAACACTCATACATTAATTTATCAGATATCAAATACTTTCGCATATTTTCAATTTTCGAATTGTTGGATCATTTAACTTAATAACAAGTATATAGCAGTAATACAGCACTCTCGTTCACCATTTTTTTGTCTTTCCTTTTGGTTTGTTTCTATTTTATTTGCTGAATGATTGAAGAATACAGAGGAAAGAATTTAAAAAAACCCTAAAGAGAAAACCAAACGGAAAAATGTACAAACATTGGTTAAATTATTACCTGTTTATGTTACAATACTAGTCGATCTTAAAAATTAACAGACAATATACAGACAATTCTATTCATCGGTATATTCTCTGAATCATTTCTCTCTTACTCTCTCTCTCTCTCTCTCTCTCTCTCTCTCTCTCTCTCTCTCTCTCTCTCTAATTCGGTTTTTATTACTTCTTTCTTTCTTTGAGTCTTAAAACTGCATATAAAATTTAAATTCATTATCTCTGACATAATTCATTTTTCTGGCTTTTAGACAATTTTATTCACCTATAGGTTCTATTATTCACTCTATCTTTGTCTCTGTCTGTCTTATCTAGCTGTCTCTCGCCCATCACTCACTCTCTCTCTCTCTCTCAATCAATATTGTCTTTCGTTTCTCCACGATTTAAGCGAAAACACAAAACTTCAAAACATTCAGCTGTACAACGTGTAAAACTACCCGTTTTTGAGTTGTGAAACTTTTCTATTGGCTCTCAATATTCTGTTCATCGGTATATTCTCCGATTCATTTCTTCTCTCTCTCTCTCTCTCTCTCTCTCTCTCTCTCTCTCTCTCTCTCTCTCTGTACTCTTCTTTTCTCTCTCTTTTCCCCCTTTCATTCTTTACGACTTAAATCTCTTTTACGTATATTAATAACCGCATCGTCATTTTAGATTTTGATTTTCAATATTTCTTTCGTAGCACAGAGAATTATTTTTTGTTTTGATTTGTTTTCTTGTAAAGATTTTGAGTTGATTTATTACAATGAATTTGAGTTGACGAAGGTATATAAAAAATTAAATCATATAAAATCGCACACAAAAATACAATTAAGTTAACAAAAATACAAACTCACGTATGTATAGATTCGGGTTTATCGCAACACATCTTGCTCACCCACAAGAAAAGTGACACAACTGAAAAAAAGAAAATTTTACAGGAGTGACAGATGGAAGTTTACATTTTTTACTTATGTTTTAAGTACACGCACGGTTGTTGGCAATAAAAACTGTCATGATTCATCAATATTGTCTTTCGTTTCTCCAAGATTTAAGCGAAAACACAAAACTTTAAAAAATTCAGCTGTACAACCTGTAAAAACTACCTGTTTTTGGGTTGTGGCACTTTTCTATTGGCTCTCAATATTCTGTTCATCGGTATATTTTCCGATTCATTTCTCTCTCACTCTCTCTCTCTCTCTCTCTCTCTCTCTCTCTCTCTCTCTCTCTCTCTCTCTCTCTCTCCCACACACACACATAAGGTTTTTATTCCTTCTTTCTTTCTTTAGGTCTTAAAACTGCATATATCTGATATAATTCATTTGTCTGGCTTTTAGACTGNATCTATCTCTCTCACCCACACACACACATAAGGTTTTTATTCCTTCTTTCTTTCTTTAGGTCTTAAAACTGCATATATCTGATATAATTCATTTGTCTGGCTTTTAGACAGTTTTATTCACTATAGGTTCTATTATTCACTCTATCTCTGTCTCTGTCTGTCTCTCTCCCATCACTCACTCTCTCTCACTCTCCCCCTCTCTCTCTCGGTACTCTTCTTTTCTCTCTCTTTCTGCCCCTTTCATTCTTTACCTCTTAAATCTCTTTTACGTACATTAATAACCGCATCGTCTTTTTAGATTTTGATTTTCAATATTTCTTTCGTAGCACAGATAATTATTTTTTGTTTTGATTTGTTTTTTTGTAAAAATATCATGTTGATTTATTACAATGAATTTGAGTTGACAAAGGTATATAAAAAATTAAATCAAATAAAATCACAACTGAAAAAAAGAAAATTTTACAGGAGTGACAGATGGAAGTTTACATATTTTTTTCTTATGTTTTAAGTATACGCACGGTTGTTGGCAATAAAAACTGTTATGATTCATCAATATTGTCTTTCGTTTCTTCAAGATTTAAGCGAAAACACAAAACTTTAAAAAATTCAGCTGTACAACCTGTAAAACTACCCGTTTTTGAGTTGTGAAACTTTTCTTGCACATATAACTCAGTAACTTAAGTTAGTTTGTTTGCTCAATGGTGGTCAATGAATGTAAGGGTATTAATTTTCTGTGATACTAACAGACAACATGCAAACCTTACAAACAGTCATAAATATCCATGTAGTAAATTTTACTAAGATTATTTTTGGCCCAAATGTGCTTTCCTCTTGGAGTCAGGGAGAATTAGTAATTTAAAATAGAAAATTAATTGTTCAGATAAAGGTTTTATTGATTGTTAAATGTAGTAAAATTAAAACATTCAAAAATTCGTTGAAACTATAAAATAATGAAAAGTTAAAAAGACAACACTGTTAAAAAAATGAAAAAACAATATTCCAATTAAGAATGACATTAAAATAAAAGAAATGAAATAAATTCTTTTTGCCAAGATGATTTTTCAGAAATCGTGAGATGCGGTCTGGTGTGATCTTCAGGGCTCAGAGTGTTTGTTCTCTCAACACGACACGCAAGAATGGCACAATTACGCAGACAACAAACACTTTGAGCCATGAAGATGATCTCAATAAAGATCGAAACGTTGGCACGATAAAGAAAATGTTCTTCTGAAACCTTCATCACACCAGACCGCATCTCACGATTTCTGAATAATCATCGATTAACGGTCACTAATCACCACACATTCTTTCTGCCAAGCTTTCGACGTATTTTAAGATCAACATCAGGTCCTATGTTAATTTCACATTACGAAAAACATATTTGTACAATGGTTTTAACAATTGTTTTTCATAATGTGAAATTAATATGTTCCCTGATGAAGATCTTAAAACAGGTCGAAAGCTTGGCTGTTCAAGACATAAAACAACACAACACTTACCATACGGAGTGTTCGCGAGTGGAAAAGTGTTCGATATTTCTAATACTGAAAACTAAAATAATTCTTTCAATGAAGACAAAAACGCACCGCACCGTAAGAATTAGGAATGCTGTTAGATTCAATTAAGTACGTGCAATCTTCTTTCTTCGCACAAAATATAATTGTGGTAATTGAGTATTTACAATATTTTGACATTTTTGGCCCGCAACTTTGATCCTGAGCCTTCATGCTTATCCAGATTGGTTAGTGAAATCTGAACAGTCAGAACTATGAACATTATAGGTCAAACTTTTCTTCTCATTACCCGTTATCAAAGTGCAACGAGAAAATCCATTATCTATAAAATTTTGCTTTAAAATAGTTTCCAATGATGTGGAATTTGAATGCTGACGACCTCATTATCATTATTGATGACAGTTTCTATCATGTTGTTGTTGGTTGATGTGAAAGTCATTTTTACATATATTTGATATATATGAGGTTCCCGAGAACTCTTCGTCACAAGACAATTAACGTCCGCACCTGGCCTATTCGGCCTTATCGGACGTTTTGATTCTCAAGATGAGAGCTGACGCACCTCCGCTACGACCGTTACCGCCGCAGCATTGGTGTAGAGGCGCCCCAGCCCCTAAGGGCCGAGACAACCTCGCTCTCCGCTTTTCCACTCCGAATGGTCGGGCCCGCATTGTACATCGGGTCGTATGCCGCACGCAAAGGACTAACAGGCCGAAATACATCATCCTGTTCTCCCGCGTACTCTCTAAATGGAGAAGGCCATTCTATCTCCCTTAGTATAGGGGCTCCCCTAGCGTAGTTTAAAGTGGAATTGCTAACCACACCCTAGATGAGCACCGCCTACGGTAAAGTCTCTTATCGAGCTCAGCCTACACCTAACATGCGCATTCGAGGGACGCCATCGGCTCAGCCTAGGTGGTCCGATCCTTCGCTTCCCCAAGGGTACCACGCCGGTCATAAGCACAACAATGCAAAGTATACTCGAGATCGAGATACCGATTCACTACCCGTTTCCGTTCCTTACTCACGCATTCAAGCTTCACGAAGGTCACAGATAGAAGACAGCCTCTGCCTAAGTTCCCGCCAGAGGCGTCACCACGCGCCACCACGAATCCATTCCATTAGTGTAACTAGGGCTGAATTTGGAAAGTTTAGTTACCCCGTGGTACAGATGGCCATACACCCTCCCCCGTCTGTGCAGACAGGATATAGTGCACTGGCCCTCGTGTGACTCTGCTAAGGCACCCGCCGCCCATGCCGACCCTTGGCCGACACGAGTACAGCTTGTGCTTCAGAGAGGTTGCCACGCCCACTGGGCTGCACCTTTATTATGTGCCCGGATACCCCCCTTGGAACCAAGAGTTGGGAGGGGTCACAGGATAGAATGAAGGAACCCGGATTGAGAAAAGGGCCGTGGATGAGAACTCGAGGTGAGCCGTTTCGGGGTCTCGAGCCTCAAACCACACTATACCACCCGTCGTCGCCGTAGTTCTACACATTGTAGGCTACGACTCCCAGGGTGGGTGAAATTTACCCTCGTGGGATTCGAACCCGTAGGATCGTAGATATATCTATACCGGGAGGCTATTGAGAAACCCACTCGGCTATCTCGGAGGGCCCAAGGGGGGCCCATCCCTAACCATTTAATATATATATATACAAAAAATATTCAAATGAACATGAACAAACGTATGGTTAATGAAATGAACAAACAATGAATCATCAATGCTCCAAATTGAAATTATTGATTCCCTGACACGCAGGAATAATGGTTATTATAAGAATGGTCGGTTATTATAACAACCGTGTCACTTTTGCGGGTAAATACTCACAAGAATGCTATAAAGCTCGACACCGAATTAAGATATGCCACTTTTCGTGAATGGTGACAGTGCGTTCCTGCCGATTCCAATGTGCTGCCTAGCAGTAAGAATCCATCTACGTTGTGTCATTTTTTTCTGTAGCATCAACATCCGAATACTTCAAAAGAACTAAATAATCCGGTTTTTAGAATTTTTCAACTTACATCATTTTTCGTGTGGGTGTGCGATATATGAAACTAAACACAATAGTTTTTAGCAATGTGAAAATAAAATCCAAACAAAAATTAGATTAGAAAGAAAAAGTGTTTATAAAAATATATGAAAATAATGTGAACCTAAAGGCAAAAAAAAAATAAATGCTTACAATACAACAAATTAATATATTTATTTACAAAAATAATTGCAATGTAATTAAAATTGTTATTGTTGCCAGATATTTTTGTTTTGTTTATTTTATTTTGTCAAAGCGTGTAACTGTTCGAAGTAAGGTTTTGTATTTATACTAAAAAATATAAATTAACCATACGTTGGCCGGCCGCCCCTGCTCAGACCACAGTCTTCTCTGTCCAGCCGCCTAGGTTGAACTCCAGGGGCTATCAACAGCTTAGGTCACTTCAGCGCCCAACTTAACTCTCACGCATTCTTAAATACGTTCTTACTTATTTTAATAAACTTTGATCAGTTTGGGTATTGAAGTACTCGATATTTCTCAATACCCGTACAGTCACTATATCGGCCCTCTCACAATACACATTCTCGCTAATAAATACTCTCTCACACGCTAGGGTCACAAAACTATCACTACTATATGAAATAAAACAATCGTGTTTCCACAGTCAGGTGGCATTCGTACGGATCTACATATATGGAGCTTAGGAAGTGAATTCAATGATTCAATGAGATGTAGCACATACAGCACACTTTTTCTGCATGTCGACAAACTACTCGCGCTTTGACCAAAAAGTAAATAGACGTGTGTCAATTTCGCATGATGTACTCTTAATGTGGGAGAATAACTCTTCTTCTACAAGTATTTTTAGAGTCAGGGGGCTGGATATTTCTTCGAATGGAGCGTTTTTATACCAAGCCAGTCACAACTCAGCAATGGTTCGAATTCTACTGAATTCTTAAGTCATTTTTGCCCATAACCATGAAACGTAACATTTTTAGTAAATACTTGCAATCGTTATAATTTTTATTTTGTGTTGTTTACTAGATATTTTTAAAGAAAAATATGATATAGCTAAATTAAAAAATTAACTGAGGAAAATAGTGTTACTAAAAATGTTGGTAAGGAAACAATGAAGAAAATTTCAAATTCAGTACAGTATTTCCTCCTCTTGCGTTGATCGCTGTGTTTTCATTCGATATTAGGCGAGGCATCGATATTATTAGGTTTTGATTGTAGTGCAGTGGGATACTTTCATACTCCTCCTACACCGCCATTTTTAAATTCCTGCAAATTCTCTGGCATCACTGGGCGACTTTTTACCCTCTTTGACAACTCGTCCCAAAAGTATTTTTTAAGGTTTAGGTCGGGACTACTGCTGGCCGCTGCAACCATTGAATATTTTTTAAATTATTTTATTTGTACCCTTTACATATTGGTAGAGACAAAAATTGTGACTACAAAATGTTTTTCACATGGTCACACGCCTAAGACTAATAACCCGGAGGGCACTTGCCATGAGAAACCAGCCAATGCTGGCACTCAGTGTGAGGGATTAAGGGCAAGGAGATTTTGAGGCCATCGTCGATTAAGACAACGTGACGGGTTCTCGGGATGGGAATGTGTAGAAAGAGCTGGGCAGTTTGTTTAGAATGGATCGAGATGTTGGTATGAAACTTTTGGAATCGGGAACGGATCGCTCGTTGACAAAAGGAATGTTAAGGTCGTGGTGGACAGTGAGGTCAGTGACGTAATGGGGAGTTTTGACAAATGGTCTGAGGACTTTTAATTGGAAGGATTGGATGCGCTGGGGATGTTGGAGATCTAGGAAGAACGATACAGTTCCACCCGTATGTCCAAAGTGGTCGCTAGAACTCTTCTTAGTTTCCAAGTCTTCTATTGAGCTGTTGTCCCATAAGCTTTTTATAAGGATTCCATGACAGTCTGCCGTCCAGGTACAGTCGGTATCTCTTTATGGTTGATGTACAATGGAGGACAAGACAGTTTTCTTAAAGTAAACGTACATTTTTCTTTATTAAGTCTTGTTCTCCATTGTAATCAACAATAAAGAGATATATCTGTCTTCGATATACTGAAGGTCTTCTGTTGCAGGTAGGATAGGATTCTAGGTAAAGGACAAAATTGCGGTATCGTCCGCGTAGGTCGTCATGACGGTATTAGGGTGTATAGGTAGATCAGCAGTGTAAAGGTTGGGACCGAGAATGCTCCCATGTGGGAGACCGGCTTGTATCTCTCTGATTTCCGAGAACTCGTTGCCGTACCTCATTCTGAACATTGAATTAAAGCCCGTTCTAAGTAGTCACCAAAGATCCTACCTGTTTGGGGCCTTGGAGCATGCAATTGATTAGGTATCGGAAAAGATAAGTTTAATTTGTCCTAAAGGTTATTTGCTACCGCAACATTTCAATCGTTACGTCCCCACATTGGTGAGAGGTTCTTGCTAACGTAGGTTAATGCCAGAGGCCCCATTGAGCACTTATGCTGATGTCTACCTGCATGAGGTGGGAATTGAGTGCTTGGTGTGACCAGCTAGAAGTCTAGATTTGAACACAATCGAGCACATTTGGGACCAACTTAAGGAACGATTATGACGAAGAAGCCCAGGGGCTAACTCACTAGAAGAGTAGGAAACAATATATATATATATATATATATATATATATATATATAAATATAGACCAGATATATAGACAGATAGATAAAAAAGAATAAATATATAGGTCGATTGGCACAACGTTAGGGAAAGAGATAGGTATGGAGATATACAGGTACATAAATAGATATACGGGATAACTAGAGTTAGGATAAAGTTTCAGGTGTTTCTACGCAACAAAAAGTTTGTATGAATACTATCCAAATTTCAACGGTAAAGAAGTAATGTCAGTGTTTTTCCACTTAGGTCCACTAAATAGCTTATGCCTTCAGATGGATCTGGTTTATACCCCTGAAGGAAATTTTGCTGCAAGACTATACGATAACTTATAAACATTGTTTTGATGGTTGGTAGTAGAGTGACAGGAATTGCTGAAGTTT
This sequence comes from Cimex lectularius, assembly GCF_000648675.2. Lineage (NCBI taxonomy): Eukaryota > Metazoa > Arthropoda > Insecta > Hemiptera > Cimicidae > Cimex > Cimex lectularius. The sequence continues at coordinate 133,362 of NW_019392979.1, read as the reverse complement.
CATCTAGTGGTTTCGCTGATGTTTCTGGGACTTACGATGTTGCTTGAGGTACACTTTTTGGAAAATTTCTGGGACCTTGATCTCAACATGATTCGGAGAAAGCTTCAGAAAGAATGTTGATGGGAAGTGAGGGAAGATTGCCGGCACGCTCAATTTTTCCTTGCGTCTCTTGTATTAATTGCTCTTGTTTTAATTATGAGCCGTCCGACCGTATCTGAAAGACGGGGTGGTTCAGAATGAATATCCGATTTGGACCCCCTTGATTTTTTCGTTTGGGCACAGTTCAAAACCGATGTTTATCGAAAAGAATTTAATTCGTTAGATGACCTCATCGCAAGAATCGAAAACGTGACGGGGAATCTGCGTCGAACTTTGTAGTCAGCGGGCTAGAAATTAGAAGGCGAGCTCGAGCGTGTGTGAGCCAAGGAGGCTACTTCCAACAGAATCAGATTTTTCTACAGTCAGTACCTCTGAGGCATAAGCAGTTTAGTGGATCTAAGTCAAAAAATCCAAAACTTAAAATTACATCATTACCGTTGGTGTTTCTTGTCGGCCCGATAGTGGATACGTGATTGGAGAATTGGTCAGGGTGGCACCCAGAGAATGAACGACTCAGCAGCTCATGAGTTTTTTTTTTTGTATTATTGGCAACGTTTCGGACTTATTAGTGACTAGTAAATTTTATCGAATAATGTGTAGAAATTGTTGGTTGTATTTTGCTCCTTGTAGAATATTTTGCTATGAACTGTTGTTCATTCTCTGGCTGCAAAATTCTCAACAAATTCTCCAGTCATGTATTTCATTACCGTTGAGATTTGGACATGGGTTTATAGGAGGTATTTTGTTGCGTATGGTGAAAAGAACCTCCTCCTGTTAGACAGATAGAGAGGGAGAGATATATAGATGGATAGATAGATAGTTAGGGAGTGAGATAGGAAGATAGATAGGTAAAAATGAGAACGAGAGGGAGAAAGAGAAAGACAGAGATAGATAGATAGACAGAGAGAGAGAGAGAGAGAGAGAGAGGGACAGAGAAAGGAGAGAGTGTGTGAAAAAATAGTGAGAGACAGAATGAATTACTGAGAGACCGTGAATTGTTAAAAAACAATAAGTACTAAATCAAACATAATATTAAAAATAATATCATATTTCATTAACAGTTTTTATTTGGCATTAAACCTTACACATTTATGATGAGTATAGAGGCCGGTGTAGCTTAAAAAAAATGGTTTCCAGCATCTATCGGTATTGAGTACACTCTCTTTACTATCTCTTCATTGTGTGCATATCTATTAATATATTTTCTATATTACTGCCTTCTCTTTTGTCTTATCTCACTTTCCCTTTACGTTTTTGCACATTTTTTTTTTACTTTCTGATTTCATATTATTTTCTTAATTATTATCTTATTCTACCTTCCTTAACTTTCTTTCTTTTCTTTTTTTATGCTTAGCTATCTCATTCTCTCTGTATCTCTATATTTCAATTTTTTTTAACCCTTTTTATTCTTTAGCGGCAGATAGCTGGAGGGAGGGAGAGAGAGAGAGAGAGAGAGAGAGAGAGAGAGAGAGAGAGAAAGTCTTTGAAGGAAGAAATTAAGAAAATAAGATGGAAATAGAACAGAAATGAAAAGTTCCTTTCTCTTTCCATCTTATTTTCGTACCTTCTTCATTCAACTCTTTATCTCCCTCTCCATCTATCTATCTATCTTTCTCTTTTGTTTCCTACCTTTTTTTGTGTTATTAAATCGTTTTATTAAGCTCATTATTTATTGTTTTGTTTTTCTATTTTTTCTCGCTAAATTGTCGTTTTATCTCTCTTTCTCCCCTCTCTACTTCCCTCTCTTAATCCCCGCTGTTCTCTTCCTTTCGTTCTTGTTGTTTATCCAAAGGATTTCCGCAAATTCTAAAATTTTCAGTTATTAAAGTAACAATGGAAATCTAAATTTAAAAAAAAAAATCAGCTTAGTTAACATACTTCACCGCCTTTTCTTGGCTTCTTCGTTACAAAAATAATCCCGTAGTGAATATCGTATAAGATTAAAATAATTTAACGGCAGTGTCTCATTAGCAATCAGGCCTGATGCGGGGTATCTGCAGATCCATCGGGCGCACAGACAGATGAGAAAGTGAGAATTGCGAGATTCGGCATACTTTCCAATTTACATTAATATACTCAGAAATAATGATGTAATATCAATAGTAGAAATATCTAATACGGTATTTAGACGATAGAACCTTATGCAAAAGAGATTTGGTTTTGTGACAATTGCCTCAAAATTAAAAATGTTCCACTGGGAAAAATCTCAAATTCAATTTAATTTAACTTATGAAAAACAAATTAAAAGAAAACTGTAATCGTCCTATTTTTTTAGCATAAAACACACTCATCTTTTGTGTAATACCATATTAATTTGGATGTAAAGCGACTGTATCATGATTGTTATTATTTTTAATTTTATTTTGAAAGTTTTTCTAAATTTTTTATTTTCAAAAGAGGCAATGTAATTTTCAGCAGTTTCTAATTTTACAGTAAATTTAAACTGATGTTTCAAATAGTAAAATTGATTGAATTTTTATATAAACTGTTTGTTTTTGGAGCACATCTCGGAAAGTAATGTAACTTGGGTAAGCATTTTTTAAACTTAAAAGAAATAAATAACATTATATAAAATAAATATGAAAAATATAAATGATTTTTTAAATTCTTTTCTTTTTTTTAACTGAAGAAAGTGAGAAAGTTATGCCCACAAAAACCAAAGAGTATCGTCACCAAAATCAAATTTTACTTTAAAAAATTGATTTTTGGTATAAATATTTCTTAAATATTAACTGTTATTTTGCAAAAAGCCTTACCTTAAAGTTTAGTCTTATGTTTTAATTTATATCTCTCATATTTAATGCCTTACTGAATTTTTTGTAGGAATTGTACAATAAAATCGGGGATTAATTATTTAATATATTTATTACAATCTGTAACATTATTTACAACGTGTAATGCGTCAAATTTAAAATTGGCGTGGATCATCGTGAGGAGAGAGCTAATTTTAAAGAAACGTCGATTTTTCGAAAATATATCATATAAATTTATTACAATCTTTATCACAATTTTTGTAAATACGAACAGATTTTCATGAAAAAATAACGACATTGTTTTGCTATTTACATCAAAAAGAAACTGATATATGTATTTTCTATGTAAAATATTATTAAAATATTGAAAACTCTCCAGTAAAAAATAGTGAATACCAATTTTTATTATTATTAATTATAACTATATTCAACTAATTATACACATTTTTTCGAAATGGAAAATTTGTTACGGGTGGGATTCGAACCCCTCGACTTTTGCGGCTAATTGAATATAAGAAAATAGTTTACACGTCCGTTAAGTCATACACTTTAAATAATTGCGCAGTGTATGGATATTTCATTGTATAGCGTCTTATGTTTTCGACCTTGCGAGAAGTAGTTTTAGTGAGTGACTGGGTATGCGACACAGTCGATTAGTGGAGAAAACCGACGTGAGATGCGGCCGGGTTGAGGTCGTTTTAGCTGAGGTGTGGGCCTTTCGCCCGTCGTCGATTGGCGAAGAAAGGTTAGGCCCTGATCCCACGTTTACGTGTTGGGATTCTCTGTTAAGCAAGTAGTCCTCTCTCCACCCACGACTCCTATCACCGAACAAGAAGTCAGCACCGTTAGAAAATAAAGGGAAGAACTCGTAAAAAAATGAAGAAGTAGAAAAAAAGACTTTTGATTGTGAAAGACATTTCGCCGGAGCAAAGCGAATGAAACATGCATCCGATAAAGATGTCTCTGATGTTACAAAGAATTGCTCAACATTTATTTATCACTTACACCCACTGGGGGATTTGATTTTAGATTCTTAATAGACGCCAAATATGTTAATAATTTAAAACTATGAACCCGACACTTAATTCTAATATGAACATTGTTTCTTAAGAATAACAAGCACACACGTTGAAGTCATGTGTATAAATAAAATACATTTAATCAGTAACATGTGGTTCAAGGAGTACATGAGTATGTGTGCCGCCGAAAAGAAGAAAAGTTATCACCCCGCAGAAAAGAGTATGTGACGTAGTGANGCGGGATTCGAACCCACGATCTTCGGCTAGATACGCCGCTGCTCTACCACTTGAGCTATCGTGACCTCGATCCACTCGGGCACTAACTTCCCATCTCAACCCCACCTTTTCAATTTGAAAAATAGCAAAAAGGAGGGAAAATTCAAAAGCTGGGGTTGAGATGGGAAGGTAGCGTCCGAGTAGATTCAGGTCACGATAGCTCAAGTGGTAGAGCAGCGGCGTATGAAGCCGAAGATCGTGGGTTCGAATCCCGCTCGTGACACTGACTTTTTTCTCTCAACTAAAAACCTTGCATTAATTGAAAGTTATTGAATAATATTGTGTGGTATATCAGGTTTCTTCATTATTTTTTATTTTTTCAAAGAAAAAAGATCTCTTTTTATTAAGAGATTGAATTTGTACAATTCAAGTAAAGACGATATTGATTTCTAAATCTCAGCTTCCGGTAAGGTAAAATGTTGATCATTGCCCGAAGTTATTCATCGGTAAAATTGCTTATATTTAATTTTAGTGTCTATTGTTTGTTGAAAGAAACGATTTCAATAATGTGTCCGATCCCCGGTAAACCTTTTACAACAAAAGACTTTCCAAATCCAAAGGCCACGATAGTCTTTTTTTATTTGAGCCGATTCATTGTTGTGTTATGGTAATTGGACCGTTGGCACAAATAATCTCGTATTTGACATTTTTCAAGTTTCGCAATAAGTCGAAATTCGAACAACGGTTTTGTTGGGAGAGGAAATATTAACGCCATTTAATGACACTTCTTGTTTTACTTTTACCAATGGAACAAACCTTTTCTTTTTTTGCGGTAGGACGGATAAATTATAGCCGGCCTTGCGCTTCCCATCACAGTAGATTCAAAGGCATTCGGAAAGTAAACAAGGTTGCATGAGGGATTCATTTGTATGCAAAGTGTTTATTTTTCAATCAAAATTTTTCATCTTGACAAAAAAATAATTTGTACAATTTCGTTAGTTTTGTCAACTTATACACGTTTTTCCTCGATGAAAAAGTAAAATGTAGAAGACGTTAGCAGAAAAGTAAAAAATAAAAGTCACTAAGCCTTCAATTGGTTTGGTCGTTATAGGTTGAAGTTGAAACAAATGCAATAATTATGAAGATGAACAGTTATTATTAAAGTTCAAGAACGAAGGACCAAGAGGGGCATTTGGCAAATTGCTGCTTTAAAGTACCAAGCAATTTTCGTTCAAGAATTATAAAAATACATAAATTCATTCCATAATTTTGACATTTATCGTCAAAAAGCAAATAGTTTTTTCATTTACTTCATTTGGAACTAATCAGACCCATGTGCTTTTTACTTATTTTATTTAAGATGGCATCCGCCTCCCCTCATTAGTATTGAGTTTTTAAAGTGTGCAGGTTTATATACTATTTTACAAAACAATGTCTTTAACATAATTTTAACATAATTTAATTATATTTTGTAGGCAGTTAAATGTAAAACCACATTGCTTTGTAAAATAATACGTAAACCTGGACATTTCAAAAACCCAAGACTGATGAGGCGGAGGCGATTGCTCCCGAAATCGACCTCTTCAATAAAACATATAAAAAGGACGTGGGTCTGTTTAGTTCCAACATATCCCAAATGAAGTAAATGAAAAACAGCCCGAAAAAAGAAGAAAACAAAATTAGATATATTTTTTTATTTTTTATCTTATTACCCAAGATATTCCAGAGACACCTAAAAGCACACATTCTTAAAAAGTTTTTTTTAATTTACATGAATAGATTTCTGGGTGTTGCCCTTTCGAAATCAATTTACGAAAATAAAAGCAATACTTATTATGAAAGTGTGATTTTTGTTGTCTCAGTCTGTGAAATAAAGTGGGTAATAACGTAAATAATAAATTTTTAATAATAACTGTTGAAGAAAAATAAGAATACCAATAGTATCAAATTATAATAATATAGTTATTATTAATAACATTTTAAAACTTTTTTAAAGCTTTCTAAACAGATTTTTACAATATGCGATATGATTAGCATATTCCAGGCTTTACTAATATTGATTAACCACCTAAGAAACTGCTTGATTAATAAGTTTGTAATAAAGTATCAAGAAATACTAATTTGGAAAACCAGTAAAGAACAGCAGTAAAATGAGCTAAGAACAACGTAAACATAGCTAACAGCTGCATTGAGCCATATTTATAGCCCCAGAATCCTATGATGTTTGAGAACGATATTTTCTTGAAAACTAGAAAAGATAAAAATACTAAGGACCGATATAAGGAAAGGTAACTATATGATTCTTTACCTAGATTCTGCTTACATGAAGAACGCTACAAATAAAATATGTATTTAAAAAACTAAAAGACTCAAACGGCGTAAAAGTCGTAAAAATATAGGGAGTACATGAGTAAAAACATGGACGAAGAAATTTAAATCAATCTATTTAACTGTATTACAAAAATGTGTTTCTCTTACTACACTGCAAGGCAAAAAAAGTCGCCACCTTTAATATTGATTATTTAGAGACTGTTAGATGCGGTCTGGTGTGATGTAGGTTTCAGATAAACATTTTCTTTATCGTGCCAACGTTTCGATCTTCATTGAGATCATCTTCAGGGCTCAAAGTGTTTGTTCTCTCAACACGACACGGAAGAATGTCACACTTACGCAGAAAAAAAAAACACTTTGAGCCCTGAAGATGATCTCAATAAAGATCGAAACGTTGGCACGATAAAGAAAATGTTTTTCTGAAACCCACATCACACCAGACCGCATCTCACGTTTTCTGAATATTCATCAACTAACGGTCACTAATCACCACACACCCTTAATATTTTTAATTTTTCTTAGCCAATCCTTTATTGATTATCTTACAACAATGTTTGGTCGTTTTAATGGATTAGAGGAGAAAATACATAAAAACCCGCCAACTTGTGCTTACATTTGGATTTTGTAAATAAATCTTTGAATAGTCAAGCATCAAGCTCTTGTTTGTGGGCTTTCTGTAAAGCTTCTTTCTAACGCTCCGGTGGTTTCATTTATTTTATGTTGTACTATTTTTAAGTTTCATATTTGTTTGAGTGATGATTTGAAGTGATAAAGAATCGGTTAGAATCATAGCATTGCTGGAAATGGAAGAATTCAAGCCTGTATGGTCTGGGTCCTTATACCCAGAACAATTGTTCCAATGGACTTTCATAGCCACCAAGATACTCATATATCAAGTCGCTATCGTGTTACATCTCAGGGAGATGATCGTTTTATTGTTTCGAATATACTCCGTAATCGACATTCTACAGCTTGTGAGATCAAGGAACGAGAAATGTTAATGTCAATTTACGCTCGGTAAGACGAAGACATTAAGAAGCTGGTTACGTGAGTAGTCCTGCTCCTGGTCCAGAACTTCTGACAAGGAACACAACATCTCGGCTAAGTTTCGCAAGAAATCACATCAATTGGTCTGAGATTAGACTAAAATCTTGTTTTCGAATGAGACAAGGTTTTGTTTGAGGTCTTCTGTCGGACGAGAGAGGGTTTGGAGAAGAACAGGAGATTGATATATCCCCGCAACTCCTTTCACTCCCGAGAACCTATGCCGGTAGTGTTATGGTTTGGACAGGCATTTCTATGGAAGTTCCGACAAACTTGATTTTCATCGAGTGTTTCCTAATATTCCTTATATGCCACTAATTTTATTGATCGTTGGTTTTATTTTTATGCATGACAATACAAGGCACCACACAGCTAGGATCGTTGGTGACTACTTGGAATGGGCTTCAATTCAATGTTTGTTGTGGCCAGCCAATGTTTGTAGTCCCGACTTAAAACCTATCCAATTCATTTGGAATGATTTGTCAAAGAGGGTACAAGCCGCCCAGTGATGCCGGATAATTTGTCGAAATTGAAAAAATGGCGCTGTTGGTTGAGTATGAAAATATTCCACAGCACTACATTCAAAACCTCATAAAATCCACGTCGAATGCAGGCGGTGATCAACGTAAGAGGAGGAAATAGTCAAGACTGCATTGAATATTTTCTTCAATGTTTCTATAGTAACATATTTGTAATATTGTTTTTCAATGTTTTATTTTTTATTATAAAACAAGTATCCTTGGTCCTATCTTTTACACCATCTATACTGCTGACCTACCTACTCACCCCAATACCATCATTACCACCTACGCGGACGACACCGCAATTTTGTCCTCTAACTTGACTCCTACCCAAGCTACCTCTAATATCCAAGAACACCTTGAGCACATCGAAGGTTGGTGAAAAAGGGAAGGACAAGATTAAACGGAGAAAAGTGTATCCAATGTACGGTCACTTTGAAAAAGCAGTCCTGCCCTGCACTATACATCAACAATGAAGACCGACTTCCACTCAAGTCAAATGCCTAGGACTATACGTTGACAGCAGATTGACGTGGAATCCCCACACAAGACTTAAAAAACAACAACTCAAGACTAGGACAATTACGCAGACTACTAGGACCAAAATTGACCATCAATACTAAACTGACCTTATACAAGACTTTACTGCGACCACTTTGGACATACGTTGTGGAACTGTGGGGTTCCGCTAAACCATCCATTATCCAGCGTATCCAGTCCTTCTAATGAAAAATCCTCAGACAAATCGTCGAAGCTTCTTTTTACGTCTCTAACCTCACTATCCACAAAGACCTCAACGTTCCTTTTGTCCACGAACTGATCCATTCCCGATTACAAAAATTTCATACCAACCTACCATCCTCACCCTACCGCAAGAGCCCTCTCCACATAATCCCATCCCGAGAATCCACCATGTCGCCTAAAACGACGATAGCCCCTAGACCTCCTTGCCCCTTAATCCATTAAAATAAGTGCCAGCACTGGCTGGCTTCTCATGGCATGCGTCCTCCAGGTGCAGCGCTGGCATCGGTGTTGGTGCTGCGACCGAGCGGTGAACAATATAATTGTGATCACATTTGTGTTATGTACAAGTATGTATAGGCTACAAATAAATAAATTAAAACAAATTATTAATTTTTTGTTTTGGTATATCTTATATTTTTCTTCAGCAATGTCGAGTAAACGTAAAAAAAATATAAGGAAAGGATTGCAAGTATTCATTAAAAATACGAGTGTCAACACTATTTTTGCCTCTCAGTGTATATTGTTAAAAGATTTTTTTAATTGGGAAGAGAAGTGATAACAAGCTCCTTAGCCTCAGGACCCTACACGGACAAAATAACAATAAAAAGTTGTGAAAAGGGAAGAAAGAAATATGAAAAATCAAAATAAGAATTTAAAGTCAATAAAATTAGAAGAAATTGAAGTAGATTACAGAACAAGGCTGACTAACTGCAGATGGATTAAAAAACATTCGAAATGACTAGTTGACCCATGTAGACAAATTTCAGAACGATTGGTTTCAACGAATTATATCTTAAATATACTACAGTTGGTACATTAATTTTATGCCATAATTGTTTTGTTTTTCAAATTTTTATAGGATTTTAATTTAAAATGTTGATTTCCAAATAGGTTTATTTTGCCCATTTTTGGATACAACGTTGTGTCAAATCAATTTACAAGCCTATGCATAATGTAAGTTAACCTTCAGGCATTTCTCAACGATGAACGTTCTTTCTATCCACCATCATTGAATCATGTGTGAAGTTTTGAAGGTCTCCGTTCTGCGAAGATATTGGATTCTGCAAATCGGTTTTCGTAAATTTATGATAATTGTGTATGTATGTATATTTTTGTGTTAAAAAATTAAGAATCCTTACAATACGGCGTTGCACAATGTAGTCGTATAAAACTTTTACACGATGTTGCAAAAGGTCAGAGAAAAATAACGAGTCAAAGTTTGAAGTGGGATAAAGTAGTTTATATTTTTCTTTACGAGATACCTTGGACGAAGTTCGGTTTACGAAATTGTCTTTAATCTAAGGTTTTAACACAAATTTCCCCCACTTTATAAAAATAAAACTCGAATTACATGAATTATCATTTTTTATTACGATTTATAACGTATGATGTTATGGCACATAAAACTGAAATATCCTGTTACAAATATCCAACACCAATTAACAAATGAAATACATTAAATATTTATTCACTAGAGAAACTTTTTTTTTTACGCTGGCATATTACCCATGAAGTTTTCTCTTTGATCGGCCGACCAGGGCCAGGTCCCCGCCGCGCGCCCGCACCACTCATTCAGCTCCATCATCTTCTCATCTTCTAAATTTTCATGGTTGAAGATAATCAAAAAGAAACGTTTATCGACTTTAGAAATCCATAGATTATGTTGAAAGCTGATGGATTATTGATTATTAGGACAGATTCTAAGTTTATTGGTTTGGAAATGTTTGGGACTTTGCTCAGATTTTTTAGCAGTTTGTCTCTTTCATTTTCATATTCTGGACATTCAAAAATTATGTGGGAAGAATTTGAAGGGTAATCGCAAGTGGGACAGTTCGGAGACGATGACAAACCGATTCTCTTCTTGTAGCTACCCCATAGGCCATGATTTGTCTTCAGTCTAAAAATAGTAGAATAGAACTCCTTTGACATTCCTTCTGGGCTATCGCCTTCCGAAAACCATGGTTTTTTCTTGAGCTCAGGGAATAGTGACCTGTAAGCATTGCCAAGATTTGATGCGTTGTAATTTTCTTGCCACAGATTTCTACAAAACTTTTCAAAAAAGTTTTTCCCGTCATCTTTAGGAATTTTAATGTCAAGGGTTGGACCTGATATTGCAGCCTCCTTTGCAAGTGCGTCCACCGTTTCATTTTGCCATAAGCCTGCATGCCCTTTCACCCAACACAATGCCACCCTTTTTCCCATGATTTTTGTCGCATTTTCCTACGGATTTGGGCAAAAATATAGTTTCTGCATTTATATTCTGGGGTAATGTTATTTATACTTTCGACAGTCTGTGAGGATACAAAATTTAGAATCACCCAATTTTCGTATGTAATCGAGAGCGCTATATATCGCAATTAGTTCTACTGTATAAACAGACGTTGAAGTTGGAAGCGAATGTTGTTCCTTGTATTGATGTTTAGGGTCAAAAAAAGCATAACCTGTTTTGCCATCGATGGAAGAGCCGTCTGCAAATACGTACACATGTTCCGGATATATCTCGTTAATGTCGGCTAGGAATTCTTTTTGAACAATATGCGAGTGACAATGAGCTGGGAATAATCTTTAAAAAATGTTGTGTCGAAATTGTTTTAAATCTTTTAAATAAAAAGTAGTAAAATGAAGCAATATAATGCTAATTTTACAAATAAACTTGTCCTTAAAATTAACGCTACTTATGTAATTAAACCTACTAACATAAATTACATAACTTTTATAGTAATTGTTCTACCATTAATAATTATAGATTATAATATAGATTATAGATTATAATCATTATATTATTATTATTATTCATTATTATGATTATAAGATTATAATCATTATAGATTATAATCTTATTAACACGAAAACTATTATTTTGGATTCGCGAAAATAATTGTTTTGTCCAATGTTAAAATAATTATATACAATTTTCTTTACTTCTACTATCAGCAACACTCAGATTGCTTTCAACATTTTACAGTAAGTAATATTTGTGCCATTTAAACCACAAATTCTATTTTCCGTCTTTATGGCTTCTTATACATTTTTACTAAGTGGCTCTACTACTAGTAACTATACTACTATTACGATAGAGAACAAATTTTCGTATTCTGCTACTAACGAACTGTAACAACTCACATTATAATTTTACTACTACAACTACTTAAAAATACTGTTACAACAACTAATTCACATTGGTATCCTTGTTAGTTAAATGACTTTATGACACTTTCTCTACTACTAAATACCGACAATGACTTAACTTACTAGAAATAAAGATTTATTATTCTAGAATTTATTACTAATATAATTTTTATTATTATACAAATATTACTTTTTCCATGTTATAATCATGTTTCTTTTTCCTTTTTATTCTGTTGCTTATTTTTCCTTTTTATTATCTGGAAGTTCTGAGAATGATCGACTTCAACAACCTGTCTTTCTTTTCCTTTATTTTATGTAAATTTCTTTTACAACTATGCATTTCGGGGCCATTTTCCGTCGTTTGTAAACTCTCTGAAGGTAGCCGTGAGGAGAAGCGTCGGCAAAATGGCCCTGAAATGCACAGCTTTAAAAGAAATTTACATAAAATAAAGGAAAAGAAAAACGGGTTGCACAAGTTAATTATCCTTATCACTTTGAGAAAGTAGTGTTATAATATTGTTTTACTACTATTACGACTTTCTTGCCTACTACAGCAAATTATATTATAATTTTAGCCACTATATATATCCAATTGAAATATTACATAAACTCCATTATTATGATGAATATTACTGTTTTAGTAATATTATTACGTATTAATTTTTAACTAATATTGTCTCTATTAACTTTATTCAAACAATACTTCTGACCTTACTACTACTGTTAATAATTACTTATAAGTATTTTATTATTGTAGAGTTTATCTGCTTTAAGGTCTTTACTTGGTGAAAGAAAGACGAAAGTGTTGGGATCACCAAGCTTTCGGCAACATTATGTTGCCATCATCAGGGCCTATTTATTAAGAAAAAATATACATAATTAATATAAATTTAACAATCAATAATCAAATCAACAATGCATACTTCCCCAAGAGAGAAGAGAAAAAATTCTCATCGGAAAAACTAATGAAAGTGCTTTGGTTTAGGTTATGAAGCACATGGCCAGCATTCGGTTATACATGGTGAACAAGACATCTATGTAAAGTAATGAGTAATTATTCGCATTAACAATTGACGAAAACAATAATTTATATATATAATAACATTTTTTTAAAATAAATTACTAACTAATAATTCACACAATTACAAGTCCAACTGTTTTTGTTCTTACTAGGTATTTTTGACATTAAAACCATATGTTATCACAGTGTTACATTAATGACTAGAATTTACAGCTTGTTTTAAATTATACATATAATTTAAAACACCAAACCTCTTCTCTTTTCTCTCTCTCTCTCTTTCTCTCTCTCTTTCTCTCTCTCTCTCGGTCTCTCTCTCTCTCTTTCCCTCCCTCTCCCCTCTCTCTCCGTACACTTTATTAATACTAGATATAAAAATCAACACTTGCAAATCGCAAAGCATAGAACACTGACTTATAATCAAACTTTTTCTGGAAAAAAAGCTAGTGGTGATACATTAATCCCCATTCATTAATTCTTTCCTCTTTCTTACTATCATTTTCACTTTCACTCACTTCCTTCCTCTTTCCCCCATTCTTCCTTTTTTTCTTCTCTTACTTTCTCCTTTGAATATACTCTTTCTCTCTCTCTCTCTCTCTCTCTCTCTCTCTCTCTCTCTCTCTCTCTCTCTCTCTCTCTCTCTATACCTATTTACCTATCTAGAAAGATCTACAAGATCTAGATAACAGTAGGTAGTTCTAGACAGCAAGCCTAGCATAACGTGATATAAAATTAACNTGATATATATATATATATATATATAAATCAAAATAAACATCTATTGATGTTGATGATCTTTTGAAGTGTGGACAAATCAATGATTTCCACGTAATAAATTAGAGCTGTTAATTTGTGGTGAGATCCATAAAAAGTAAAGGAGCTCGTAATGAATATAGGCAGATTTATAGGACTCGCCGTTGATGTCGAAGCCTGTGGACATTCTCCTCCCCTCCAAAATGCCAAGGAGAGGCACGACTGTCCAAGTTGACCTTAGTCCCTTGCGCTTCTGTAGTCAACCGGCAACCTCTTACCACCCTAGACAGTGTGGCAAAAGACCGCTTTCGGCAAGGGTACCATTTTCTCCAATCACCGAGACTCGGATCACGACGACCTTTCTAGATCAAGCCGTTCAAATGTATCCCGGACGGAATTAAAAGGTCCGGTGAAAAAATATATTGACCTATACTCGTCAATACCATTATACATTGAAGTTACACAGCAAAGAAATCCACGTTTTCCTTAAGAGTTTAAAAATTGAAAATATTTGGACAATGTAATTCTTCTGCCGTGCAGTGAAAGTAGCGGGCACGCCACACCTTGTTCTTACGGGAATGGCTATGTGGTATTTTTAGACGAAGTCATTTTCTTTAAGGAATTTATGTGCATCTTGTGTGTTAGCCCAACGAGAAAATATAATTCAATTTCAGCGCAATAAATTGTATTTCGATATTAATTCTTTAATAGCTACCGTCAATTTACGGAATAATTCGTCACACATAAACAATGTGACAAATTCAAATTTATAAAATAATACACACGCTCGAAATGATGAAAATCAACCATTTTTCAATGTACTGCCGTCTTGTGAGTTTAGCCTAAGCTACGCCTCAAAAGCAACCAAATTACACTTGATCCCATTTTCTAATATAAGTAGGTTTAATACGTTGGATTACTGTCTTTGGTCACTGGTTCAACTCTCTCTCTCTCTCTCTCTCTCTCTCTCTCTCTTCTTCCCTTTCTCTTTCTCTCTTCAATTTCTCGTTAATGTATGAGAAGACGCTCCCGGTCTAAATTTGCGATTTTTTTGTAAACAAATAAAACGATATTCATTCATCCGTTTATTCTATTTATCTGTCTACACATTATCTTTCTATCTATCTATCTACCCAACTCCCTCTTTCTGGCTGTCCGTCTGTCTGTCTGTCTGCCTGTTTCTGACTATCTGTCTCTCTCTCTCTCTCTCTCTCTCTCTCTCTCTCTCTCACTATTCTACTGTATTCTATTCTTTCTATCTCTGTACAAGTTTATCTGTCAACATATCTTTCTACACATCTATCTGTCTATATACCTTTCTCTCTTACTCACTCACTCCCTACTTCTCCTTCATTCTCTCCTAAAGGTTGTGAAGCGACGTTCGTAGTCCATACTTTTCACAGATAAATCGCTCGCGACCTAAATTTGCAAGAATTTTCAAATAAAACAATATTCACACATATTTATCCTTCTAATTATCTATCTACCCAATTTTTTCTCCCTATCTATCTATATGTCTCAATATTTATTATACAACCATAACAATTCTTCTGACCTTACTACTTCTGTTAATAATTACTTATTAGTATTGTTATTTTATTACTTCCTCTCCTCTCTCTCTCTCTCTCTCTCTCTCTCTCTCTCTTTCTCTCTCTCTCGCTCTCTGCGAATTGTTGCAGGTATATTTATAACCCGATTCATCAATTTCAACAGTTTTGTTAGATCCACCATTTTTTCGGATGTCTTGAAAAAGAGAGTGGAAAAGCGTAATGGATCTTGTACTCGTGTCAAGTTCTTCAACACAGTAATTTGCCGTTGTGTATTGTTTTGCTCATTTGCTCATGAATATGTAAAAAAATAACAGTATCAAACGATAATTTACTCCCTTCTAACCACGTACCTATTCTTACTCCTATGAATGCACGACATTCTTTTCTATTGCATTTTCAGTTACACCGAGAGTCATTTCTATTAGAGCAAGAACGTGAATATGCAGAATGCTTTTATGATGCAAGGAATGAACTGCTTTTTGATCAACGGAACTATAACTCGGAACTGAAAGTCAAACTCAAGAATACTACGCTCAGCAACAAAGGCTTCATGGTAGCTCCTACTAACGTTCAACTTCTGGTGCTAATATCCAGGAACGTCAAATTTTATTAAACGCTGTAATACACAGCGTAAAACAAAAATATGTAGATAGAAAAACACTATATTTTCTTGTAATTAAATATACAATTATACAGGCAGTCTGGTTTTGCTAGTACAATAATAATAGTAATTACTTTTAATAACAGTGAAAAAAAAGATTAAAAATTAATATCTTTCAATTAATTAAGGTTTTTCGTTGAGATAAAGAAGTCAGAGTCACGAGCGGGATTCGAACCCACGACCTTCGGCTAGATTGGCTAGATGGCTGGGATGAAGGAATGAGATAAGAAATCTGATAAGACAAGTCCAGGATGTAAGAAGAAGCTCTTGGACCCCTTTCTTAACACACCTCAGAAAATGGCCAAGGTTCAGTACACATGGGAACCAGTGCTCTCTTTGTAGATGAGGTAGAGTTAGCAATCTTCAGATGGGCGTAATTTCATATTAAGAAGCTCATAAGAAAAGCAAACCATATGCTGTATGGTGACATTAAGCGGAGGGTCATTAGTGTTCTGGAGTGGCATTTCCTTGGACGCCCGCACCGGTCATGGTTGTTCGAGGAAGATTTCTAACTTCACAAGACATAATCGAAGAACATGTAACACCATTTGCCCCCCCCCCCCCTATTGGTTAGAGATTCTTGCTAATGCAGGACAATGCCAGGCGCCACAGAGCACGTATTGTGGATGACCTCCTGAATGAAGTTGGAATTGAGTGCTTAGTGGGGCCAGTCCGAGGTCCAGATTTGAACCCAATGGAACCAAGAGATGAATACGTCAGCGAAAACCACCCTTGAAAAGTTGAAAATGTGTGTTTTTGATATGGTAAAGAATACCTCAGAACTTTATAAAAAATATTTTAAGGAATGCAAAGGCGTTTAATGAACGTGATTTGTGCGAGACGTGGAAATAGTATTAAAGAGGGCAAACATTTTTTTTTTTCATTTTTTATTGGTTTTTTTATCTTTTGGATATTTTACTTAACAATTATTTTTTAGAATTAGGTAATAAACATTCCATTTTTAAATGTCTTATTTTTCTAACTAAACCTATTTTTTGTATGCAAAATATGAATAAACCTAAATGCATTAAAATTTAAGTTAATTAAATTCACTATTTTCGTGGTCCGCTTGACCAATTAATACTTTACAATTAATTAAGGTTTTTAGTTGAGATGAAAAAAAGTTAATGGCACGAGAGGGATTCGAANAATTTTAAAAAAATTAACAAGAACGCATTAACCCAAACAAGCAAATTTATGATGTTGTGCAAGCATGCGTGTGTGTTTCTGTTATTTGTATTTATTAGAATTTGGAGGTCGTGAGATGCGGTTTGGTGTGACGTAAGTTTTAGAAAAACATTTTCTTTATCGTGCCAACGTTTCGATCTTTATTGAGATCATCTTCAGGGCCTGGGATTTGCAACGACACGCAAGAATGGCACAATTACACAGAAAACAAACACTTTGAGCCCTGAAGATGATCTCAGTAAAGATCGAAACGTTGGCACGGTAAAGAAAATGCTTTTCTGAAACCTACATCACACCAGACCGCATCTCACGATTTCCGAATAATCATCGACTAACGGTGACTAATCACCACACATTGTACACAAAAATTCAAATATAATTATTACTTAACGTCTTAAATATTTTAGTTTAATCACACATCAAAATCAGTTCGGAAGCGAAAAAATCGCGTGAGTCTGACACTGAACGATGCAAATTGCTATACAATTAAATCGCGAAACTGCACATGTTGCTTTCTGTCTTCCTGAGCCTTTTAGGATATTTTTATCATATTGTTCAAGGTGTAAACGATTAAAGCAACACTATATTATATGAATTCTGATATATTGATTACTAGGACAGATACATGGCTCTATTCTACGTACAATATATTTATTAGCTATTATCAGAGAAATAATTACAATAATCGTAAACATTTGAGTTTTATAGATGAAGAATTGGCCATTATAGCGTAAATCTTGGTATTATCATCAGAGAAGACGTTCCGAACTTGAGAGTAATCTTACCGGACCGTTTGAATATCATGAATTTTAAAATAACTGGCCACCATTCACTTTCTTCGGCAGACGAGGGTCGAACCAAGGCCATTCGGCTACTTTAGTCTGACACTATTCAAAATTCACCTTTTTTGCCCTTCCAACACGGCAATAAAATATAAATAATAGAGGCTTTAAGTTTTTTTACAAAAGAGTTTTTATTTTTCCTTCTTTTTGAAATACCGTTAGGAAAAGGATATTCTGAATACGCACGAAAATTTGTTTCTTATGGCCCCAACAAGGTTCTGCAATACAAATTAGATTTTTATACTTTATTTATAGAGTAATAAACGTGATTTCAATATTTTGAATGTTATTTACAAACGGAAATTAAGTGATTGAGCGAAAATTTAGTTTTAATAATTTTATATAGCGATGCAGCAATTAAATATTAATTAAATTTCTCCATTGAATGACATAAGTGTATTGTTCAATCTCATTTTGTTGTCTTATCGTTGTTAACAAATCGGGTTTCTGCAATTTGCCCAACCCTCCGTAAAGTCAAACTGAAAATTAAACGGTAGTAAGGATAAATTCCATTCTGTATTTGGTATAGTGACGTTGAGTAATACAGATGCAAAAATTGTTGCGACACCTGACACGAAGTGCATAGAATGATTTGCGGTCCATGAAGACGTTTTTATGTTTGGAATGGTGTTCATCACTTTCGTAACGGCTTTTGTCGTTTTCCTGGAGTTAACCTAGACAATCACTTCTTGCAGGAAAATGCACTTAGGTGTAAAAGAGAACGCCTGACAGACTGAGCCAGACAAACATCATGGTGTAGAGGGTTAGTAAGGAGGTTCTACAGAAGGCACAAAAATGCAGATTTTTATTTCTAAATTGCTATTTATACACAGCTTACATTAGTAATAAACTTACTTTCAACTCATCATTTTACTGAGGTCTAAAATTTTCAGAAAAATAAACATTTTGAAATTTTAAATAAAATACGATATATAATATTTTATCTATACAAACAACCAAAAGAATAAACATAACAAACAACAAAGTTATGAAAAAACTCTCCCATGTGAACAGAAACCGAAACAAAAAGTACACATAATAACAAAAATTTTAATATAAACGTGTAAAGTATAAAAATAAATTCACTATTTTTCGTGGTCCGCTTGACCAATTAATAACTATTCAGAAATCGTGAGATGCGGTCTGGTGTGATGTAGGTTTCAGAAAAACATTACTAACGTTCAACTTCTGGTGTTAATATCCAGGANGCCCGAGAATCCAATCCGATTACACGACATTTGAAAAATGGCAAAAAGGAGGGAAAATTAAAATGTCAAAATGATTAAAAAATGTCACCTACTTATTGGACATTTCATACGAATTGATCTTTTAATTTAATTTGTAGCCATAATAATTTTAATTGACATATATTATTAATAGAAGAAAGAATGAAAAAAACATTTACTAAACATGTTATACATACAATATTATGCTTTTTTATATGTGTAAAATAAATATTTCAGCATGGCATAGCCGTCAGCCGGTATTTGAACTTAGGTACTTTAGTATTTTGTACAGAGAAATAAAAAAAATGTTCACTAGTTTTCGTGGTCCGCTTGACCAATTAATATCCTACAATTAATTAAGGTTTTGTGTTGGGATAAAAAAGCCAGTGTCACAAGAGGGATTCGAACTGAGGTTGAGGTGGGAAGTTAGTGCCCGAGGGGATCGAGGTCACGATAGCTCAAGTGGTAGAGTATCGGCGTATCAAGCCGAAGGTCGTGGGTTCGAATCCCGCTCGTGACACTGACTTTTTATTTCAACTTAAAACCTTAATTAATTGAATATAAAAATAAATTCAAATACAAACCTACTAAAAATTAAAAAAAAAACCTAAACGAATTTATAGAAATGCAAGCACACATTGCAGAAAAATAAATACTAATACATTAATCTAAACAACGAAACAAACAAAAATTCAGGGTGTTTGAGGATAGTGGTGGAAGAGTGTTTAGGGGGTCCGACTGGTGTTAGTCCCGATAGCGGTCGTGGGTTCGACCCCGACAGAACCCATGACTGTTTAATTGTCCATCATTCACGACACACAACGGAATGAATAGATGTGCTCTTCTGTACGAGAGGAATTAAATTACTTTATTTTACTGGGTGTCTGAAATATTGTCACAAGCTTTTTTCTCAAAATCAGGAATATGTAGAAAACATTTTAAATTCTAACCCTCGCTTAATTTTAGCATAGAAATTGAATACATATCAAACCTGCATATGTTTTGTACGGCGCATTATCAAAATCAGGCCAATCTCTTCAATTTAAAATGGCATTCCATAGTTTTTTCTTCAGTTTGTGAAACTATATTTGGTTTACAATTAAGGCTTTTTTAAAATTTGATGCATGAAATATATAATAATTTCTGTATCACAAAGCTGTTTAAAAAAAACAAAGTTTTCAAATGAAAGTAATAATCTACTAAGTAACTTCAACACGTAATAAACGTTATATTCAGACTGTAAACAGGGCAAGAGTGCTTAATTTTTACTGATTTGAAAACGTAAACGAAATAGAAATGCAAAAAAAATATCAAAATAACTAGCAATAGTTACAAAAACACCATTTGCACTGGTAAATTAAAAGTTCGCTCTCAGAATCATTAAAATCTCAAAATTACATAGAAAACAAATGAATGCAATTACTTAAAAGCTTCACTAGGAATTTTTTAAATAGGCTTGTAAAAGATAAGAATATTCGTGACATTCCATGATCACAACTTTAGGCGCAACTATGGTAATTTTCATTCAATCATGTTGATTGTTTTAAATTTTCTCAAAAACTAATCCAGTTTCATAAACTCAATAAAAGAGTAAGGAGTGCCATTTGAAATTATAGTTTGGTATGATTTCATGAATACCACGTATTAAAATTATAGATTTGATTACATATTCAATTTCTATTCCAAAAATTAAGGGGTTACCATTTACGTAAACGTTTTCTTTTTTGCATACAAGGTGTCTCAAAGAAAAAATGNTCTCTCTCTCTCTCTCTCTCTCTTTCTCTCTCTCTCTCTCTCTCTCTCTCTCTCTATATATATATATATATATATATATATATATATATATAATATTTTGATATCGCATAAATGTTCAATATTTTTTAGTCAAGTTTTACGCTGAAAATAATCTTGCAATCGTATTTTAAATTGGTCCAGATATGATGCAGTTATGGCAAAAACCTTTAAAAAAATTGGTATGGTCATTTGGTTTGCTATTTATTAATCACATTTCATCTTTTAACTGCTTGCGTTGCGTAAAGATGCAAAGATTTGCTCCTTTTGACCACTCTTCGCCGGTGCTCAGACCAATAGAGTCAGGGGAGATGGATTGCCAAGCATTTTTCTAACCTTTGCCGCAGTTCTTCAACTGAGGTTGTTTGGTTATTATTGGCGCAGGCACTGGTTTTTTCAGTGGTCCTACATAAAATAGTCAAGTGGAGTTAAATCTGGTGAACGAGGAGGCCAACAGATCGGGCCATGAGGTCCTATCAACATAACGGAAGTGACGATTCAAACAAGTCTCACCTGCAAAGAATTGTGTGCAGGGCATCCATCCAGCTAGAGAATCCTTTTTTTTTTCATTTTGCAGAGGTACTTCATCTAATAATGTTAGAAAACGTCTCTCAACAAATTGACAAACTGAGCACCATTTAAATTATTTTCGTAGAAATAATGCAGCCAAATTAATTTATTTCCGAGAAATCCACACCAACTTTGATACTGTCAACCGCCTGATGATGACAAGAGTGCAACATTTTCGGATTTTCGTCTGCCCGCGTTCGAAAATTTCGACGGTTTAGTATGCCGTTAGAGGTAAAGTTGGATTCAGCTATCCATAGGATGTATGGGAAAAAGTTTTCTTCAGCCTCCCAAACGACATATGTGCCTGGAACTTTAGACGCCTGTCATAATCACAGTCCAAAAATCCCTGTACAATAAGATAGGCTTAAAATTATAAAATCCGGAGTACATCTATAATTTTATTTTTTAAAACCTAAAACCCTTCCAACATTTCGACGAGGGGAATTCGGATTTTCGCGAACGTACAGAAAAATATTCAGCCCCTCGTCGAAATTACGATGCCGGATTCTAATTGCTATAACTTTGTCATTTTTTGTCCAAGTTAAAATCCGACTGCCCCATTGTTTTCAGCGTAAAGAATCTTTATAATCATGTGCCAGGATGTATAGGGTCGAATTTAAAATTTTGATGTTGCCTGAGGAACCATTTATAATTTCACTCCAACAAAAAGGTAACAATTTGAAACTAGAGCAAAAAATCTTAAGCATATATTTTTTATAGCTTCATTGGCTAAGAGAAATTAAACCGGCCATTTAAAAAGAATACCCTGTGTAAAACTACATGATCTTATCGTGGTAATATTGTTATTCTTATGGTATTCTATAGGTTCTTATAAAAATTCATTTTTTAATGTGACTCATTATATTCCACGGGCGGAGACAACCAAAATCACTCTTTCATTAAAAGTAGTTTTTATTTTTCCATCAAAAATACGTTAACAATTAATAAAAGTAACTTAAATGCCCAGTTTCATGGAAAACTGATGATTAAAATTTACCCAATAGACCATGATATTTCAAACGTCTTCCATATGACGTTATGCGTCTTCACCAAGTTGTATTTGTTATAAATAAATGTTATTTATGCTGTTATTAGCGGGAAAAGGAGGGGTAGTTGAAAACCCCGCCCCGAGGGTGAAAGTAAGTTATTACCGAGAATGGAGTGGGGAGTGGGTGNATGATTAGAGTAACGATGTTTTCTTATATTTCGACCTCAACAGTTAATCTTATGATTCTTCCTTCTAGAAGGTGGGATAATAGGTCATCACAAAAAAACCACAACCAGTTTTTATCCACAACGTTTCGGATTTATTTTAATCCTTACTCAGGTGAGTTAACGCCTGTAGATAGAACAAATATTTTTTTTACATTTTTATATCACATGGTTATCATTGTTTCTTCACTACTAACAATGGTTAAAAAAGTGGTCGTCAGTCATTAATATTTTATAACAATTTATTTTAAAAAAGAGCCAGTGTGGTATTTATTCAGACATTTTGACGGCACTTCCAATAGATAAAATTGATGAGGTACTGAAAATACTTAACAGTTACCACGAAAGACTAAACTTCACCTGTGAGGTGGAGGAAAACGGTTGTATAGCGTTTTTGGATGTGAATGTAACACATAAGGTTAATGGAAATCTGAGTACGAGTTGGTACTCCAAACCCATGGCATCGAACCGGCTAATACAGTATATGTCCTCCCATTCATGGTCAACTAAAGTTAATGTGCTGATTGGATTACTAAGAAGGGTTTTCAATTTGTCGTCGAAAGGTGTTAACAAGAAAGACAAAACACTGGTTCGGGAAATTTTAAAAAATAATGGGTATCCGAGAAAAATGGTAAATAAATTTATAAACAATAACAATCTATGGAAGATAAACCCAAACGTAAAACTCGGAAAACCTAGAAGGTGAAAATGATTCTGGAATTTCCCATGTCACTTTCCCTTACACCCAAGGGTTATCGGAACAGTTGAGAAGTTGTCTGAAAAGGAAGTTCCCTCTAGTTAAGTATAAATTGTATTCCGAAACAGTAATGCGGACAAAAAATACTATTCACCGCTAAAAGATAAAATTGAGAAAGGACTACAATCAGGTCTGGTATACAAAATTGAATGCAAAGACTGCAAGAAAGTATGCTATGGTGAAGCAAAACAATACCTAAAGAATACAATTTATCAACATAAATACACAGTCCAAACTAATAAAAACAATGAAACTGCCTTGGCACAACATACAGTTGTTAAAGGTCATACTTTTTTTATTTGATGATGTTAATATTGTTACAAAGGAACGAAATAGTAAAAAACGAAAGTTCCTAGAGGCCCTTTACATAAAAAAAGATAAACTGTCTCTTAATTACCGTCAAGACTGTGATATGATAAGTGATTGATATTTTAATCTGTTAAACAATATATAAAAATATTCTAGTCAATTTTAAACTCTGGAGGAAACTTAAAATCTGTGATAGTTGTGATAATAATTGTTAAAATATTGATAATAAAATAAATAAAATTTGTTGTTTAAAAATAGATTTATAAGAAAAATGCAATTTTAACTGTTGAGTGGTATTTTTAATGTTGATTCGTTGGTCTGTGATAAGATGTTGATAAGAGGTCGAACGTCATAGGAGAGGTTGNTGTAAGGACGATTTATTTGTTTTGATTTCGATTCGACATACAGTGACTCACAGATACGTTCACATCAGTAAACAATTTTCTATTATCTCCAATTTGCAAATCCTGTATTTTTTAATCCAGACAACAGCAATAGGATTGAGTTCGTTGAACAGTTGGTAAACAAACATTCACCCTAATAATTTTTATTTATGTTTATACCTTTGAATTGAGCCAGTTTATTACGAGTCTTCGTGTGAACAGTTTTGTGACTCGGGTTACTTCATTGCTTATTTCGCAAAAACCATTCAATAATTCGTCTCAAATTTGTTATCGGACATCAATTTAGTTATTTTTTTATATATTGAAAATATTTCCTTTCCTTAATGGTTATGATCTGTTCCGTTTAATTACAGTATGAAGCCATTTTCAACATTTTTGAAAGATCAAATAATAAAATCTCTACAAGAAGGACTTCCTTATCGTGAAATTTCAAAAAAATATAAATTGTCATTATTAGGGTAATAACAAAACTTAAAAGATCTTCCGGAATTTAAGATAGTTGTTTTAAAAAGAAGAGGAGTGGTCATAAAACAAAATTTTCCGAGGCCAAAACGCGTTGTATTTACGCTCCGTTCGATCAGGATAGGTTGTCAATGCTGCCCAAATTCAGCGTAGGCCAGGTGATAATGATAGTATGGATGTCAGTGCTGAAACAAACGCAGAAGTTTACGTGAGGCCGGATTAAGAGCGACGGGAAAAGTGATGAAACCATTGCTGACCAAACAGTGGCTTGCTGATCATGATTTTAATGACATGGAATGGCCCCCACAGTCATCTAACCTTAATCCAATTGAGCACTTGTGGAGAAAACTAGAAAATCTTTAGCCGATGCTGCAGGAGATGCTTCAAACTTCGATCAACTTTGGGAAAAAATACAAGTTAAATGGGACCTAATTGATCCAGAACAGTACAGAAATCTCGTGAGAAGTATGTCCAGAAGGCAGATGCAGTTTTGAAAGCCAAAGGAGGACATACAATCATATTATCGTTCGCACACGGTAATTTCTTTTATAATATTTTAATAATCATGATAAAGGAACAATTTAATTTTTTGGGTGTTTTTTGTGCTAAGATAAACAAAATTATTAAAAAAACTAGGCTTATTTGATGTCTTACCATTGTTTTGTAAAGTAAATAATGATATAACCCAATTTGCATTCAGCTATGAACGAATCTGTGAGTCACTGTAAGTCGAATTCAAATTCTTAATTTTAAATGAGAACCCCCATTTTTCATATCAGCACTGAGTTATTAAAATCGGTCCAATAGAACCGGAGATATGATTATTTGAAAATAGCCGGAATGCTGTTCTAGTGAGTTAGGGGGAAACCACATTATTTTGTCCTCTACTGCAAAATTTTGAAGAGAAGTGCAAAATCCGTCAAAGTAGAGATAAGCCTGAAAGCTTACTAAATTTCCTGCCAAATCCCATCAATTTTGAAAATACCGCTTGATGATACGCGTAAGCGTAGATGGTGTGTGTGTATATATATATATATTAATGAGAGGTAGTATACATTAAAAATCAGAGAGTGGTCAGTAACCAGATAGAGACGCTCAAATGGATATATATATATATATATATGATTTTTTTTACTGTGTTGTATTTATTTTTATTAATTCCTTGCTCTCGATTCTTGAAAGTTTTATCATTAATGTACATTTCCAGGGTAAATGAACAATACGTTTTAAAAAATACTGTTTTTTTATTGCTTCATTAAAAATGGTAAGGAAAAAGCAGATGGTATAAAAGATTAAAATTTGTTGTCGTCCGAAGGAGGAAGTGACCTGAGGTATTCCAAAGCCCTGGCAATTGCTTCAGGGACTGGAGGAGGTGTCGGCAGATGAGCGCCCTCGGCTTTGAAACCGTTTTCGTCAGCTGTGTACGTCACGGTGAGGACCTGGCCGTCGTCGCTTCTGTATGAGTACGAACCCTGGACGGATAGGGCTTCGTCTTTTGATCCTGGGTTCTTCAGGACTCCGGCGGCCTGGGCTGAAGTGCCGTCTTCGGTCTCGAAGCTGAAAAATTAATCCTCCAAATGTTTTTATTTTGAAAATGTTATATAATTTGTGTAATTATTATATGTTGTCTTTATCTCAATGATGTTATGTATTGATTATAGTATTTTCTAAAATGACATAGAGGGATTCACCAAACAGTACTAATAATCCTTTAAAGTCGAAAAGATTTGGTCACAACCCAAAATCAGCATGGTGCTATTTCGTAAACATTTTTAAAATTAGGGTTTGAAGTAACAAATGTTGCTTATCATGATATATTCAAAAAGTAATTAATAGTGTAACAAGGTAAAAATTGAATCAAACCAATTCAACGAATTATTCATAAACCAAAAATCCATCAACTCTAAAAACTTAAAAGCTAAAACGCGAAATATATAATTATTAATCATAGAAATCATAAAACGCATTTCAATAACATTCAGAAAGACGATAGCACATTTAGCATTTGAAAATGTTGGAAAGTCGTTCGAGTACCTTTTAAAATAGATCACATTTAAAATAAGGCAACGATAGCTTGACAATTGTTATGACGCTGCAGTTAATTTTATTGTTTAACAAAACAAATAATTTTTATATATTACGTATTAGTGTAGTTCGATTTTATTAACAATATTTAACATTAATAATACTTTCAATAGTTTTTGTGGTCCGCTTGACCAATTAATATTTTTCAATTAATTAAGGTTTTTAGTTGAGATAAAAAAGTCAGTGTCACGAGGGGGATTCGAACCCACGATCTTCGGCTATATACGCCGCTGCTCTACCACTTGAGCTATCATGACTTTGATCCACTCGATTAATAATACTGAAACCTCCACGATTTATCTGTGATATTCTGCTGCTATTCCTGTAGTGACATATTTCACAACGATTTCACACAAAACCAATGTGATTCACAAGAATAGCACCACGCTTTATGCTCTGAAGATGACCCGATTAAATGTCGGAACGTCGACAAAAAAAAAAAGAAAAAAGGCGTTTTTCTAAACTACCTCATCCTTGACTACTCGTCACAACTTCAACAAATTATAGGTCACTAAGTGACACGCATTATAAAATAAATTTGATTAGTTTTAAGAAATCTTCAGTTGGATAGAAATTTTTCCACAGGACGGGCAAACGACAAAAGAAACTCAGAATTCTAATGTAAAGTATTGGTCTCTCTCTCCTTCAATATTCGGTTTTAACACTAGAAAAAATTTAAAATTAACATTAACAAGCATTTTTAGAAATCGTGAGATGCAGTCTGGTGTGTTGTAGGTTTCAGAAGAACATTTTCTTTATCGTGCCAACGTTTCGATCTTTATTGAGATCATCTTCAGGGCCTGAGATTTACAAACATTGTTTACATACAACAATTACATTTATAGTAAGTAGTATTTATAGTTATATGTAAACAATGTTTGTAAATCCCAGTCCCTGAAGATGATCTCAATAAAGATTGAAACGTTGGCACGATAAAGAAAATGTTTTTCTGAAACCTACGTGACACCAGACCGCAGCTCACGATTTCTAAATAAATATCGATTAACGGTCACTAATCACCACATATTAACAAGCATGTAAAATACAATCAATACAAACATGTATGTTCTTAATTATTTTTAGAACTGCGAAGGCTAGATCAATTTATACCTATACAACTAATTACTACCGTATATATACACAAAACTAAAAATATGGTTGCTTCCAATGTAGTGGAGAATAATTAAATAAAGATATTATTATAATTATTTCAGGAATTGCCAATTTTCCCCTATTAGAAAAATTTCTAAGCTATATTGGCTTTCAAATTTTGTCGTTACCGGTCATTATAGTCTGCCTGTCATCGTTGGGGTCATCTATCAGATGCATATCGGCATCTTCAGTGTCCCTATATTTATCAGACCCTGTCCGTTGTTTTGCAAATAAAACCGGGAGATAAATATTTAAAATTGAAATTAACATGCCATTTCAATAATTCGAAACTTTTTACATTACAAATGTACTAAATGCCACTGAATAAGTTCTAACCGTTAAACTAACAAACATAATAAAATAGTGGAAAAACTGATATTCGGTCTCAGAAGAAGCCAAAATATAATTACATACTTGCAAACTTGATATTGCTCGGTTACTCCATTAATTATTCATGATTAGCTGGTTTATTGAAATATGAAGCTATTTGGCTAAAAAATGCTGATTACTTCAACAAACCAAACAACCCTACACAATATAATTATTTTAAGATCGGTAGTAACATTCAGATAATATACATACCATGAATAATGTAAGCCCTTGAAATTGGTTGGCATAATTATTTTTTTAACTGAAAATGTCCTTTGAATATACGTTTTTACGTAAAAATTATTGCTTGTAATTATTAATTAAAAATAAACAATACATTTCTCTTTAATATCTCACATTTAGAAAAATCGTGAAAATCACAAAGCAGCCGACTCAATGTATTGAGTATGTTTTTGGATGAATAAGATACTATGTTGTTTGGAGTTAAAAAAATCAACGTTTTGGCTTTCTAGAATTATGAAGACGATATTAAAAATGCTTCTTAAACTTTAGGAACAATAATTATTTTCAGATTATGATATTTAATGTGAAGTTTACTACTTAAAACCGAAGAAAATGGTAAGGTAATAGAACAGAAATACATCTCTTTTTCTCACTGGCAGACATTTTGGACAGATGTGTTTGCACAAACACAACATAAATGTATTAAAACTTAGATTAGGCTGTTGGACATGTGTGACTGAATATACAAGGAAAAATTCATACACGTTACAGCATTAGCCAAAAAGTTAATAATTATGAAAATAATGTTTAAAATTTTCCATAAACGCTAGGAAATGTAATTATTTTAAGGATATGAAACGTAATGTAGTTTTCTAAACCAAATAGAACAAAATCATAGAAATAGTAAGATAACTGAATAAAATATATATTTTCTGTTTTGAACAATTATCAACCTTTCTTTGGGCAGATGCTCAAAAACAACCCTCCAGAAAAAATTCTGAACGAAAAATTTACTTAAACTTATGTTAGGCTGTTACACACTTGGAATTTTATTAAAATTGAAAGAATGAAGCAAAACTATTAAAAATATAAAATGGCATCTGTGTCAAAGGTTTAGTTGCATTCTTCGAAAATTGTTATTTGCTGATTTTTTCTATCATAAAACCTTTAATTGTTATTATGTTCTAAATTTTAGTTTGTTTTTCACATTGATTTCTCTGTGTCAAAATTTATTCGGCTTTTTTTTTGCTCAGTTGTTTTGGTGAAAGATAAGTTTACTGATGAATTCACTGGCTATTCCGTATGTATTTAAATTGATTAAAAAAGACAATAAAATCGGGAAAGAAGCTTGGAGAAAACCTTAATTAAATTATAAATTTTTGTATATTTTTAATTCTTCGAGTTTATTAAAAAAAACTGTAATGAATTAAAAGATTTTATAAGTTTTAGTTAACATGTTAATGAATATATTAAGCTGCTATATAATCTTACATTGAAGTGTTTTTTTCATGTTAGAGTGATCGCCATATTCAATTTAATTTTTAAGTTGTAATTTTTTCAACTTTATATTTCTAAAATGGTATCTCATTAAACACAAGTAAATGTATCGATTTAAGCATACTTACGCATAGTTAAATGAACCGTCGTACTGGGAATCCTGCGATTGTTTCAAAATCCTCGGGTATACGACTGGCCGCGCAACGTCCGAACCAAATTGTTGTTGTCGATAAAACTGTCTGTTCTGGGGTTGTCCAGTTGCGGCAACAACGATGGCGAGCAAAAACACGGCCTACAATCAAATGTAACGTTAAATTTATTTTTTGGTCGAATCGAGAAAAACGAAGAGAATACAGCAGCAAGAACAAGAGACCAATCGGGTTCTACTCACAAAGGTCCACATGTTGAATAAGGTTTGTCCTGAGGTGAGATGGACCTCGTATTTATATGAGATCTGACCTCTTAAAGTGGGGGATTCGGAGATGAATATTTTCACATTATGAAGTCACCATTTAATACCATGATTGCACAGGAAATCAAATCTCTTCCACGTTTGTCACCTTGTGAAAGCTCCTGATAACCGAAAAACGCGAACGGACTAAGTGCTCTTTCGAGGACTTTAATATTAAAAAACATTTCGATTAATTTAAGCAACTTTAAACTACTGATTAAAATAAAAATGTTCCTTTTTGGTTATTTTTCTTAATGTTTTGTCTTCTATTTAACGCATATCTATATTTCGTATTATTATTATTATATCTTTAAGCAAAAATCTGTTTGAAGATAAGTGCAATAAAATTTTTTGGACGACTTTTGTTTTATGTTAATTAATTTTGGCATTCGTTTTTATATTAAATGTTTTTTTGTTTGTTTTTATTGCGGGTAAAATTTTAAGAAAAATACGCAATCCCCGAATGTCACTTGTCAAAATTCGATCTTTAATTAAAAGAAACATTACAATAGAGACTGTAAAAGATCTTTCATTTTATAAAACATAAATATTCTTAAAATTAGGATAGATAAATTTATCAGATTTTTTTCAAACAAGTTTACACTAACGACCTTTGGGAGATAAACGTTGTATGTTCATGATCGATTTTTCATTTTAATGTTGTTCATGTTTTACAGCTCACTTCACACGCTTATCTGAAAAAACGATGTTTCAACCACTAATTTATTTTCAATCCTTTGAAATGTAAACAATAGAAATGTAATCGCGGTCGTTCATCAACGTTCAACCGGATTCAAACCAGTTGGTTCCGAACCCATCCTTCCCAAATGGTTCATAAGACATTTATGTGAACTAGTAAAACATTCTATTAGCGGCTGGCTTTTTTCAAAATTATCGCAAAAAAAATTAAAATATAATTCATTATACAGGGCGTCCTTTTTAGATGGCCCGGCTGAATTTGTCTGGAACGTTGACGCTATAAAAAAAAAAATTAAAAAAAATCGTGTTTAATATTTTTCAATCTATTTTCTATTTCTATCTATCAACTTCAAAATTTCAAATACGACTCTATTCATCCAGACACATCAATTTAAAGGATTTTTACGCTGAAAACACTGGTGTAATCGGATTTTAAATTAGTTTAAAAGTGACAAAGTTTTAGCGAAAAGTTTGGAAAAAAGTGTCACGATAGCTCAAGTGGTAGAGTAGCGGAGTATCAAGCCGAAGGTCGTGGGTTCGAATCCCGCTCGTGACACTGACTTTTTTGTCTCAACTTAAAACCTTAATTAGTTGAATGTTATTAATCGGTCAAGCGGACCACGAAATATAGTGAATTTGGAAAAAAAAGTCATTTGGTTTGCTATTTATTTATTGATTACTATTTATTGATCACATTTCATCTTTGATCTGCTTGCCTTGCGTAAATATGCAAAGATTTACTCTTTTTAAACCACTCGCCATCGGTGCTCAGAGCAATAAAGTCAGGGGAGATGGATTGACAGCCATTTTCTGTCCTTTGCCAATTCTTCAGCTGAGGTTGCTGGGTTATGATTGGCGTAGACACTGTTTTTAAATGGTACCACATAAAATAGCCAAGTGGAGTTAAATCGGGTGACCGAGGAGATCAACAGATCGAGCCATGAGGTCCTATCCACCTATGCCGGAAGTGACGATTCAAATAAAGTATCACCTGCAAAGAATTGTGTGCGGGCACCCATCCAGCTGGAGAATTCTTCTTTGTCGTGAGAAGACCATTTAATTTAATTTCATAAAAACAAGGCCCAAATAATTTATTTCCGAGAAGTTCACACTAAACGGAGATACTGTCAATCACTCGGATCTTCCTCTGCCTGCGTTCAAAAATTCCAACTTTTGTATGGCATTAGAGAGGAACTTGGATTCATCAGCTCATAGGAAGTATGGAAGAACGTTTTCTTCAGCCTCCCAAATCGATATTTGTGCAAGGAACGTTACACGTCACTCATAATCATAGTGCCGAAGTCCGTGGACAAGATGGGAGCGATACGGCTTAAAATTGTAAGTCCATAGTACATCTGTAATTTTATTTTTTGAAAAAGATATAGCCCTTTGAAAATTTCGGAGAAAGGAATTTGAAAGGAATCGTGAAAATACAGAAAATATTCAGTTCTTCATCGAAATTATGCTGCCGGATTCTTTTTGACAAAACTTTGCCATTTTTTCTCAAAAAAAAAAATTACAACTAGACTAAAAAATATTTAAAACGTATTTTTGTATAGCGTCGTTGGTTCAAGAAAAATTCAGCCGGGCTATCTAAAAAGGACGCCCTGCGTATATATATATATATATATAATCTGATATTTTCTACATCTTTTCTACTTAATCTTAAATTGTTATTTACAGTGTTTAGTAGATAGTTTATATTTTCGTTAATAACTTCTACGTTATGTGTGTGTTTCTTTCGAACTTTTAATTATAAATCGTCTTTCAATTATGGCAAAATTACACAGAAGACAAACACTTTGAGTGAGTAAAAATACTTTGATTGAATATATAAAAAATATATTTTGCACGTATAAATTCACATTTCCACATCCAAAAATTAATTGTTATATGTAAACAAAGTTTGTAAATCCCAGGCCCTGACGATGATCTCAATAAAGATCGCAACGTTGGCACGATAAAGAAAATGTTTTTCTGAAACCTACATAACACCAGACTGCATCTCACGATTTCTAAATAAATATGGATGAACGGTCACTAATCACCACACATATAAATCGTAATTATTTTTAAATAAAGCATCCTATTGTTGTTATTATGTTCTTGCACATTGGAACTGCAATATTTAACCATTTACTCATCACTTGTAGTTCCGTTGTATAATTAATTGGTATAAATTTATATCATGGTGAATAGATAGCTTCTTTTGTTGCTCATGAAAGCTTCAGTTCTATTTTCATTTTTCGAGATTTCAGGACGGCTTGGGCATGATTTGAACTTAAAATATGATTTATTTAAGCAATTTAGATAGATATAAATTTAATATCAATTGTTAGTTGATATTTTGTTAAAATACATAAACCTTAAAATCTAACTTTAAAACGCAACAGCAGACATCAGAAAAATTGTATCGGATAGCCCGATGTTTAGTATGTATTGAAGAACGTATCCTACAGCCATTGTCTTATGCAGGGTGTCCAAGTTCCTTCTGACGAAACTCAGGGAATCGATTCTACTCTTCGTTTGGAGCAAAAAATGCTCAGGAGAACATTTTCGGAAATTCGTCAATTTAGGTTTTTTAAACTTTTCACTATCTTACCACATAAAAATGCTTACATTTTCCAAAATGTTGAGACTACAACAAATCCAATTACACCATTTGATTTGCTCTAAGATACTTCTATTTTGAATAATCTGAATGACATAAAATGTTAGCCAATATCAGTTGGAACATGTCAAAATCACAAAATTTAAAATTTTGGTCATGATTGCACGTTCTACTGAGGTTACAAAAAATACCTACAACTTGTCAAATTTCACAAAAACTTCTTCATCTAATATCCTTTACGTTGATTTTTCAACTCTAGTAGAACGTTATTTTAAAAACCTGGATATATCAAGGTAAAGCATACATAGGTTACGTTCCCTATCAATTTTCTACGTTTCTAAGTAAATTTTTTTTAAAAATAGTTTTTCAAGTAACTTGTTGCATTATCATTATAATTTTGATATATGTAATCTGTAAGGAAACATTGATTGTAATTAATAGAGTCCTGAGGAAGGCGTCAAATACAGCCGAAAGCTGAACAGCAGAAAAACAAGTTGGTTCTTTCACCTACAAGGCTTCATACCTGATCTGTTTACTTCCCTTCTTTTCTTTTTTCTTTTTTTTTCGGCCGGCTAACTGCTTCGGTCATTGCCGGCACCACGCGAATATCTTTCTCACATTTTGAAATATCTGCACTTTCTACTGATAACTTCATTCTAATTGGCTACTTATCAGACCTTACGGTTTTTGTTGCATTTTCTTTGTATCCCCTCCACATGTGGTAAATTGAAGTATTTGACCATTTACATACACACACATTCATAATACACATTTATACTAATAAACCTAGTTTCCTAATATTACAACTAAAGCGGAGGTCGGTAAGATGGTTCTGCCGACCTCCTTCCATTCTCGCGAATAAATACATTCAAACGGTATGTACAAATTCCACTCATCCATGAAACTAATCCTGAGGTTTTGTGACGGGCCTGTGGAGTACTCGATATTCCTCGACAGCCACGTCCATTCACACATAACCTCTCACGCTAATAAATACGATTATACTAGAAAGGACGCAGCATCTCGGTAGTATTACTACAACCAAGACGCTGTGGACCCATCCACAATCATACAACAAATGTATTATAACTAAACTAAATCGGTGGGCCTGCGAGTTACTCGATAAACCTACCGAGGTAGCCGCACCCATGCATGCTAAACCACTCACGCTAATAAATACGTTCGTACAATACAATGGGGGGTGAACTACATGTGGGGGTTATAGGTTGCTTTACTACTTCAAAACTATTTTACGAAAAAATACGTTGCATATAGTGTTGTTTAGTTATAAAGCCTAGTGGTTTATTTATTAAAAAAAATAGTTGACAATATTGAAGAACTGTACAATTAAAAAAATATGAACTTGTATTTTATTTGAAAAACTTAATTAATTCGTTAATATGTCAAATGCTGAATTGGATTTTTTCGCTTAAATGTTTGATTGGCTTAATTTTTTATTTCCATTTTTTCAATAATGAAAATTCCCGTAATCCGTGTAAATGTACAAATGATTTGTTTTTTAACTTCCCAAACATAGCACATGTGGAGGTTTATTTAAATTTCATGTGATTATTTAAGTTTCGATTATTTTTATAGTAGTAGTTAGTAGATTTTTGTGTGTGTAGAATATAATTTTTTTTGTACTAATTTTAAACAGATAATTCTAAAAGATTCGATATGCAGTGGGAAAAACTGACTTGGTTCAAAATGTTAGAAATGGTATATTTCCTGCTGTATGTGGTAATCGTGTTAAATGTGTTTTATCATAAACCAAATTTTAGTTTATGGGCGTCATGATTTTTGCACTGCATTCCTTGTCTACGATTTGGTGGGGTTCAAGAAGAAAGTCAAGTTGGAAAGCCATCACGTTATTGACCACGACCGGTTTCTGCAGTCCGATTATCCCGCTGATGTTCCGTATTGAACCATACTTCTACACATCAACGGATATAGTCAAACCATCGGCAAGTTGTTATACCCACTCACTCACTCTCTCTCTGTTTGATGTATTATCTGAAAGGAACAAAACAATTGATAAATTAATCTGTTTTAACAGAACGTCTTCATAATTCTATACTGTTTGATGGCGTACATTTCTGGCTCTGTTCTGGTCTTCGTTGATGCGATCGAAGACACGACAAGATCCTATTCTAGCGACATAGCAATTTGTACTGTTTTCTTTGCGACCTTGGTTGCAATAGTCTTCTGCATCGATCTTATATATGCTCTCAAAAAGTAAATAGTACGTAAAATGTTACATGTGATGATTGTTTCCTTTTAGTTGTTAAAAAGTAAAGACGGTAGATTTATTCCGTAACATAGCAGGAGAGAAAAGTAAACTTTTAGTTCATATAAGTAGCAATCATTGTTTAATATTAACGCAAACTCAGAGAACCTTGGTAGATTTTGATAGAACACGAATGAACTTATTTTTTCTTAGTTCCTGATAACGACGCAATAAATTACATCAGAAACTATTAAAAAAACCTTAAATTGGTATTGCAACTTTTTTGTCTTCCAGAGTACGCTTGAATCTTGTTACTTCTGAATCTCATTAAAAGCATTGCTTTTGAGTGAATGAATGAAAAACTGGTTTATTTACAATATAAACAAAAATACAATAGAGAGAAGAATAACATAACAGTAAATAGACAATGGATCAAAAAATCCGTCTGCCCAACGTTGCCGTGTTAAAACAATAAAAATTTTGTATACACTAAAAAAAAAAATATATAAATTTAATATCAATTGTTAGTTGATATTTTGTTAAAATACATAAACCTTAAAATCTAACTTTAAAACGCAACAGCAGACATCAGAAAAATTGTATCGGATAGCCCGATGTTTAGTATGTATTGAAGAACGTATCCTACAGCCATTGTCTTATGCAGGGTGTCCAAGTTCCTTCTGACGAAACTCAGGGAATCGATTCTACTCTTCGTTTGGAGCAAAAAATGCTCAGGAGAACATTTTCGGAAATTCGTCAATTTAGGTTTTTTAAACTTTTCACTATCTTACCACATAAAAATGCTTACATTTTCCAAAATGTTGAGACGACGACAAATCCAATTACACCATTTGATTTGCTGTAAGATACTTCTATTTTGAATAATCTGAATGACATAAAATGTTAGCCAATATCAGTTGGAACATGTCAAAATCACAAAATTTAAAATTTTGGTCATGATTGCACGTTCTACTGAGGTTACAAAAAATACCTACAACTTGTCAAATTTCACAAAAACTTCTTCATCTAATATCCTTTACGTTGATTTTTCAACTCTAGTAGNAAATTACTCTGAAATGGTTGAGAATCGGACCATGGACAATATGAACTTTTTTGTTCATTTTAGGGTGAAGAATCTACTGGAGAAGTTTGTAGCACGAGTAGCAATTCACCCTGTATATAAAACTTCAGGAATAAAATCAAAAATTAAATTCTTCAGTCAGCTCGGATCGGTAGTTCCACGCCTGGCTCACAAACCCAATCAAAGGCCTAGATCATGAACCGTCCAAAAATCCAGAATTTCCCCCATTTGAGGACATGGGAATTGAAAAGTGAACAGAACCCCTGATCACCCCTATTCCACACGGACGAGTTCAGCTGAAGAACCTTGCATTTTAAAAAGCCACGAAGCTCAACCAAAGAGTAACCTTAAAAATTTGGCTTGTTCAGATCGAACAACGTTGGAGGACCCCTTGATTCTTTATATAAAGCAAGGTGTGCCGAGCTCACGGCTCGACAGCACATTCACTGCGGTGTTGGGAATTAATCAAGTTAGAAGTCAATATCATATTTTCGAACAGTGATTTCCAGGCCAAGAGCCAAGTAATCTCTGATCGAACTATTTTAAGTGAGGTAAATTTTGAGAGTCTCGAGTCCGGAGAAACTAGCGTCTTCAAGATAAAGAAAAAATGAACTCCATTAAATTTACTATTTTTCGTGGTCCGCTTGATCAATTAATATCATTCAATTTATTAAGGTTTTTAGTTGAGATAAAAAAGTCAGTGTCACGAGCGGGATTCGAACCCACGACATTCGGCTTGATACGTCGCTACTTTACCACTTGAGCAATCGTGACTTCGATCCACTCGGGCACTAACTTCCCATCTCAACCCCACCTTTTTTTAATTTTCCCTCCTTTCTGCCATTTTTCAAATGTCGTGTAATCTATTTGATTCTCGAGAGATAGAGCAGCGGCGTACCTAACCGAATGTCGTGGGTTCAAACCCCACTCGTTACACGGACTTTTTTATCTCAACTAAAAACCTTAATTAATTGAAAAAATGCAACCTGAGAGTGAACACAATCAGTAGATCGTTGGCAGTTTCCAAATAGATGAGGTGGGCCATCTGGTAGAAAAAAGGTTTTCTTATGAAAAATCGCTGGAACTTTTTTACAGCTTAGAATCTCTGAAACCCATAGCAAAGAATCGCTCGAGACAAAGAGTTAAATACATTAAACTTTATAATGATCGGGATCGCGTTACCCATAACGTCATAAAAGTCGACCGGTTTGATTCAATGCCAATTTAGCTGCCGATGCCTTTGAGGAGGTATGTCTCGACCAAGAAAGCTTGGGGGTAAATAAAATGCCTAAGTATTTATATTCGTCCACCACCTGTATAGTCTTAATTTTGTAACCCGCAGTAGACTAGCTACAACTACGATATCATCAGGATACAACAAGACTGTTGTAATTGTAGAACCTACACGAATGCCACATTCAAGAGTCAGGGGACGGTCGTCCAAGAACAAAGCAAATAGTATCGGGCTCAACTAGCAACCCTGACGCACAGCACTCTGCACCTCTTAAGAATCAGATATTCCCTCTTTGCCTCGAATCAGATGTCACTGAAAATAACTATTTCAACACCTTAATGAGTTTGAACGAAAACCACAAGTTACTAAGTTGTAGAAATACAGTCAAACGGTCGACACTATCAAATACTGCTTTCAAGTCAATAAATAGGCAATATGCTTTTTGTTTTGGTTTGGAGAGTCTCAGACTAATTAAGTTGGACAAAACATCGAAATTGTCACAAGTTGAGAAATCCTTCCGAAGTCCCATTTGTTTTTTACTAAATAAGTTATCATTCACAAATTTTTCTATTCTATTAAACAACAAACCAATGTTTTAGCTTCGCTATTGATGCAAGAAATTTCTCTGTACTTGGAAGGTACACTATTGTCACCATGCTTGAATAGCGGTAAGATAATAGATTTACCGAAGAGTACGGGACTCAAGCAGTATCTTAAAAACAGTTGAACAGGCAAAGCAAACGCTCAAGGAATTCATGTGGAATTTAAATAATTCAAAAGGGATTCTATCAGGGCCAGAGGCCTTTTTTATCCTTTAACCTACTAGTAACAGTAAGCAGTAAGCATTGAAGGGAAATGAGTCGTCAAGAGAGGGATTGACGAACATAGGTTCTGGATACAAGTGAATTGTTTTGTTCGAGTACATCTGGAGCGATTGAAAACGTTGAGCCCAAGGAGAAATAGAAATAGCACTACTAGAAAGAAATTGTTTTCTCTTTAAGTAGTTAACCAACCGCCAAAACTCCTTCGATCCATAACGGACGCCAAACGAGTGGCAGAAAATTTCTCTTTTTTTTCTAGGCAAAGCCTTTTATAAGAAGCATTTGAACTTAAATAAGCTAGTCTTACAACTTCAGAGCTAGTCTTGCGAAAGAGATTCAGCAGGGAGAAGGACTTTTAGGTGGCCATTCACGATAGCTCCAAGCAGTCCAAACGGAGCGACGCCGTTCCAAAAACCACGTCAATGGCAAAACTGAACTGGCGTGCCCGGCTTGCCGAATATTCGACCGGTCCAAACTCCATCGCGCCACGCCAAATATCTACGGCGCGACGACGGCATGGCGCGTTCGTGAATAGCGTGGAGGGTGGGGATTTTACCACGATTGACATAAAATAAATTTGATCTTCAACCAGTTGGTCGACGTTTTCAAAACAAAGGATGCAAATGCAATGAGAGATGCAGTATTGATAACCCCTAACAATGATCAGAAATCGTAGTAGAGAACTTAAGTTCTTTGTAGTTCATCCCTGTAGCGATGAATGTGGTTGCCAGCCTTTCATGTAGTGATGATTTCTCTCATGACTGTCTTTTGTTTTCTAATCAAGGGGGTAACAAGCTGGAGTAAATATAAATAAGACGTTAATCTTTTTTTTGTAAGGTTTTGGTTGAAATGAAAAAATAGTGTCACGAGGGGATTCGAATCCACGACATTCCACTAAATACGCCGCTGCGCTACCCACTTGAGCTATCCTGACTTCGATAGTTCGATCCACTTGGGCACCAACTCCCCATATCAACCTACAACCTTTCGACTTTTCTCTCTTTTTGCCATTTTTTGGTGTCGGAGAGGTTCGAAGCCACGATAGCTCAAGTGGTAGAGCAGCGGCGTATTTAGCCAAAGGCCATGTATTCAGATCCCGCTCGTGGCACTAGCTTTTTCATTTCGACCAAAACTTTACAAAAAAGATTAAATAATTGAAAGAAGTAATTTCAATATTTCAATAGAACACTAAATATAATGAATAAATAAGACATTTCATCCATCCTTAGTAGTTCCTCCAATCAGCGGGTTCAAGGGAAAGATCTTTCATCAAATTGATGTGGGTATTACGGCTTCTGTTCAGGAGCCACTTCTTACACCATTTTTTCTTTGATTTTTTGCTTTTAATATGTAAATAAACAGAAGAGTAGCACAAGAGATCGTCATCCACTTTGAGAAGGTAATTCACTGGTTGACATTCGGAGCGACTGGCTGTGGAGCCCCTCAAATTTCAGGCACTCCAAATGGAGCTGTACGGCTTGGCGCGGTTACATTTGGAGTGATCGTGAATGGCCACCTTTACGGGCACGCATAGAGTCATAGTCAAACGAAGCATTTCTTCGAACCTTACTTGCAGCATAAGCTGCCCTGACATCCGAGGCAGCGTTGCTTTTTTCTAGACTAAAGAAAAGTATAGGTAATGCACTACTAATCTGGACATTACTACCAAAACAAAACAAAAACTAGTCAATATATTCAGTCTCGTACAGTCTCTATTCAGTCATGATAAGACTTAATTAGAATTTATTCATGATCATCCAGTAAACAAATTCGGAAACAACACAAAATGAATAATTAAGAATTGGCATCCTGTAGTTTGTCAAACTATATGAATTACTTGTAGGCATTAATTGAAATTTCCCCTCGGATACTCTCCTACTACTAGATCAAGGGCCGATTTGCAAAAGAGGAAGGTTATATTTAAGATTAATTAAGGTTTTCAGTTGAGATAAATAAGTCAATGGCACGAGCGGGATTCGAACCCACGATCATCGGCTTGATACGCCACTGCTCTACCACTTGAGCTATCGTGATCTCGATCCACTAGGACACTAACTTCCCATCTCAACCCCACCTTTTGAATTTTCCCTTCTTTTTGCCATTTTTCAAATTAAAAAGGTGGGGTTGAGATAGGAAGTTAGTGTCCGAATGGATCGAGGTCACGAAGCTCAAGTGGTAGAGCAGCGGCGTATCAAGCCGAAGATCGTGGGTTCGAATCCCGTTCGTGCCATTGACTTTTTTATCTCAACTGAAAACCTTAATTGTAAGATATTAATTGGCCAAGCGGACCACGAAATTAGTGAATTGAATTAGTGAATGTTACTAAATTGCTAAATTGATCCAATATAGACTGTTTTAAAAAAATTGCTGAATTTTTTATGTTGGTAATAAGAGATAAA
The DNA here is from genome assembly GCF_000648675.2 of Cimex lectularius. Lineage (NCBI taxonomy): Eukaryota > Metazoa > Arthropoda > Insecta > Hemiptera > Cimicidae > Cimex > Cimex lectularius. Next base: position 92,173 of record NW_019392979.1, on the reverse strand, counting down.
AGGGTAACCGAGTTTAATACGTTAATTCTATCTAGAAGTAAACTAGCAATATATCGAAACATCCATGCGAAAATTTCAGATGTTAATTTGAATTGAGTAATAGTTTGAACATATGCTCAAGATTATTTGTTTTTGTGAAGTTTGTATTGTTGTATAACGCTAGTTGGTAATTTTTTAGCTACATTGCTTGTACTGCCTTTCGTTTCGATTGTGTTTTGCAATAACACATGGCAACTAAAAAAAAAACTTTAAGTATTGGTTTAAAAATGGCCGAAATGGTATTTCTTGACGTTGTTCAGTTTGACGTGTTCCACGATGTCTCAGCTATATATTATTTTAGTTCCTCAGCGTCATGTTATTTGGATTACACGCGGTGGCCACCATTTGGTGGGGTAGCGTTACCATGGGGAACTGGAAAGTCGTATCCATGATATCGGCGACAGCTATCTGCAGCCCGGTAATACCTTTGATGTTCAGAGTCGAACCGTACCTGTACACTAAACGTGAGGTGTCGAAACCTATCGTACGTAACCGAATTGATTTATTGCCTGTAAACATTCGTAATTCTTGTTTTATTTGTGCAGAATATCTTCATTATTATTTACTGCATGGCGTCGTACATGGCCGGTTCCGTTGTGATTCTTATCGACGCTATTGGATCACGTTCTGAGAACCATTCTAAAGACGTCGCCGTTGGTACAAGCGTCGTTTGTTTCATTCTTGTTTCAGTGTTCGTTTTAGATTTAATTCATACAATCTTAAGAAGGCGTTAAAAATTTCGTCATCAATGAAATACACATACTGGTAATGTTTGCATCGAAAAGTTTTTATTTATGTTCAATTTTAACGTTTAAATGTATATTTACCAAAAATTGGCCCATTTTCTTCAAAATGATCACTTCTTATTTAAAGATACATTCATCAATCACAATTTATTAGCAGTAAGCAATTGTGGAGAAAAAGTTTTCTTTAAAACATTAAAAGAACATAATTCAATTACCATTAATTTATTTAACTACACAATTAGAGTATAACACCTTATTGTATTTTGCGACGTTCTCCAGATATGACATATTACTTAAGAAATTAATTTCTAGTTGGCGGGGAAAAAAAGTTTGACCTATAATGTTCATAGTTCTGGATCTTTAGATGTCACTAAAACAGCTGGGAAGCATGAGGGATCAACTTCAAAGATGTAGGTCAGAAATGTTACAGAAAATTTACTAGTTTTCGTGGTCCGCTAGACCAATTAATATCTTTCAATTAATTAAGATTTTTAGTTGAAATAAAAAATTCAATGTCACGAGCGGGATTCGAACCCACGACCTTCGACTAGATACGCCGCTACTCTACCACCTGAGCAATCGTGACTTCCAACCACTCGGAAAACCAACTTCCCATCTCAACCCCACCTTCGAATTTTCTCTCCTTTTTTGCCATTTTTCAAATGTCGTGTAATCTTTTTAATTCTCGGCCACAATTGAACGACAATTGGCCACGGAGAACTTTAGTGAAGTGTACTTTCGTTTAACTTATTCAATTCACTAGTTTTCGTGGTCCGCTTGACTAATTAATATCTTTCAATTAATTAAGGTTTTTAGTTGAGATAAAAAAGTCAATGTCACTAGCGGGATTCGACCCACGACCTTCGGCAAGATACGCCGCTACTCTACCACCTGAGCTATCGAGTGGATATCTAGCCGAAGGTCGTGGGTTCGAATCCCGCTCGTGACATTGACTTTTTTATCTCAACTAAAAAACCTGAATGAATTGAAAGTTACAGAAAATGGCAATATTGCAAACACTGAATTACCAGAATTATATTTTATCCGAAAAAAGACGATTGCGTGTGCATAATTTAATCTAACGGCATTCCTAGTTCTTATGCTGCGTTTTCTCTCCATTGTAAGAACAAATTAGTACTAATTTTAAAATTATTTTAGTTTTGAATGTTAGCAAAGTCACTTTTTCACTCACAAACACTTTGGATCAATGTATGGCCTTGAACAAAAAAGCAAATTAAGTCGTTTTACAACAAAAAAGCTTTCGACCTGTTTTAAGGTCTTCATCAGAGCCTATATTCTTTTTATGAAAAACAACTGCTAAATTAGTTTTACAAATAACAAGTAATTTAATATAGTTTGTGACCGAATGATGTAGCAAACTAGATTAACATATTTTTAAAACACTTCCACCAAAAACCCTGATAAGAAACCTTCATGGAGAGAGCTTTCAATGCTTGTGCCTTCCAAATGGCTCCGGTTTAAAAAAAAAATGGTGATAACTTAAAGCCGTCTTAACCGGTCCACAGGAAGCTTGCTGAACAGAAGTTTAAATTACTATCAATAAATTGTACGCAAAGGCAGAAGCTTGGCCTTCTTCGATTTTTGTTGATTTCATCTTATTTTTCTCATTCATAATGATACAAAATCTAAACTTTAAAATTCCTTATATCAGGGTTTTTAAAGGAAGAGTGATGAACGAAAATGGTACCAAATTGTTAAACCAGTGTTAATAAGCCCTGAAATCAGGACAACCAAAAAGGGAATAATCATTTCTGGTTAGAATACACATCATTTACCTTGTCAAACGCAAGAGTTTGAAGATAGATATATTTGATGTTTTGCATGAACGGAATTTAGCCCAATCCAATAGATCATCCTTAATTATATTAGCGAGCCAACGGAGGGGAAATAATTGAACTCACAGCGAAATTTGGTAATGACTATGAGGCCTTCTTTATTATTTTTTTAATTGTAAATTTTTCCATAAAATTTTCATGTTATGTTCTGAATTAGTGACATGGAGATAGTTGTTAATGTCTAAAATGATTTTTGTATTTGTGTTATGTCGAAATGGCTGGAACATTTGTGATGCATTGAGGCAAAAGTTGCTAACGGGGCTTTTAAATCGCGACCTTGTCTGTTCTGCACGATGAGCCCGGCAGATTAAACCAGCAGAGGAAAAGGACCATCTGCTTTTGGTAGCTGTCAGATTAAAATACAACGCTTTCGTCATAATAGGAATGGTCACGAGAAACGAAAGGCTTGGCAGGAACTCCTGAGAACTCATAAATTTACCACTGCGGACCCATTAGTTTTTAACGCAAAGCCTTAAGCAAAACGTGTTGCCCAAACGCTCATGTTATCGTATATTTCACATTAAAAAAGGAAAAATAAAATAAAAATCCCTTATCGTTTTGATTCTTCTGAATAGGAAAGTTTATTTAATACTATAACACTTGTAAATGTCAAAATGCACGTGAGAGTACAGTAAAAATAAATTTGCGTCTTGAATGTTTTTTCAATATTTTATGCGCTTGAAGCTTTTTTTTATTATATTATGTATAAATGGTACAAATAATTCCCATTTAGAAGAGAACTCCAAGGCTGAATTCCAACTCAAGTATGGTGCTACAAACGACTGTTTCATATATTTATATTCATATTATTTATTAATTTAAAATTTCATAAAGACAGATTAAATTTTAATTTACTTAATGTGTCAATATAAATTTTATTTAAAAAACATGGATGTAATAAAAAATTTCTCTCGAATATCAGATCGTTATTATGTTTGAAAGAAACATTATAAAAAGCTAGTACAACGAGAATAGGAAAAGCATCGTGCGCAGCGACAAAGCCACACACTAATAGACGTGATTTTAAAACTGGCGCTAAATTGTTCATACAAACCACCATAACCAAAAATTAGGACTAAAACCCAAAGTGAAGGATAGAACGTACTTAATTTAGACAATATCCAGGACTAATGACTCTAATGCACAAAAACGGAAGATCTTCTAGTACAGTCGGAAGTGCAGAACAAAAGGACGTGCGGCGTTCAAATCAAACACCCAGTCTAATCTTTACCAGTGTTGTTCTAGGAAAAGTTTAAGAAGTGCTTAATTAGATTTGAATAAATAAAACTATCCCGTTGACCATAGGCCATACCCGTCTAGACATTTAGGGGGGGGGTTTCCTCACATTTAGAATTATATGTACTATGTGTTCTTTACGTGTATGTTTGTATAGTTAAATGTATATATGTTTTTTGTGAAATTTCTGGTCATTATGTAGAATTTGTAAATATTTCAAATTCTGTTGTGTGATTATTGAGAAGGCCGATGGCGGAAGATTGAGAAGGAGGCCTGAAATGTTGGTACCAAGAGGGAAAAAAAGCAGCTGCTATGAAAACAACACAGCCATCAGCGCACCATATCTAATCACCATGGGGATGATTATGAATTATAAGACAAAACTAAAAAGATTGGTAACACAAAAAACATCTTAACTGTGTTACTGAAGAAAAAGAAATGGGCCAGCAGACACCCTTGCTGGTATTGAAGCTGTAGACAAATCCACAATCCCACTGTTGGGTAAAATCGCACAAGGATCTTCTAACAAGAGGTAAAAGAGAAGGATAAGAGAAAAAGCAGGACAAAACCGGATATTATGGGGGGTACTCAAAACGGTCATAGTTATGGCATTAATTGCCTTGCACTTGTATGGTTGGTCATTGCAGCATTCAACTTAGCAAGTTACTAAGGTCAAACCACGCTCATTCATTCTTAAATACATTCTTTTCTATTATATTGTATACATAGACATTCATATATCCCTACTTGACATTACCTTAATGTCGATATTCCTCCATCACTTTAGAACTAACGTCATTCAGCCGTCCTACGTTACATAAACATATCAATAAATACATTTACTCCCAATACTAGCTAAACAAATAACAATCAAAATTGCCAGTATTAAACAGGGTGTTCAGCTACTCGTGTACAAACTTTGTCAGTAGATTCTACATTCAAAATGGAACCAAAAAGTCCCAATTAATTATCGTCCGAATCTCAGCAGTTTCGGAGTTATTCCCCTTTTTCTGATCTTATAAGATTTCACGACCTTGCATCAAATAAACAATGATTACTCCAAAACTAAAATGTTTTAGACAAATCCACTAATAGCATTGAAAAGTACGTTAAATCCAAGACAAGACAAGTCCAATAAGAATAATTATTCAGAAATCGTGAGATGCGGTCTGGTGTGATCTAGGTTTCAGAAAAACATTTTCTTTATCGTACCAACGTTTCGATCTTTATTGAGATCATCTTCAGGGCCTGGGATTTACAAACGTTGTTTACATTTAACAAATACATTTAGGATGTGGAAAAGTGAATTTATGCAATGCAAAATATATTTTTTACAAATTCAATCACAGTATTTCTACTCACTCAAAGTGTTTGTCTTCTGTGTAATTGTGCCATTCTTGCGTGTCGTGTTGAGGTGCCAGTGAGATTTTGCTGTTTTATGTTTATAGTAATAGTATTAATATAATTATAATAATTAGTTTATATAAACATAAAACAGCAAAATCTCACTGGCACTCTCAACACGACACGCAAGAGTGGCACAATTACACAGAAGACAAATACTTTGAGTGAGTAGAAATACTTTGATTGAATATAAAAATAAAATAAAAATATATATTTCGCATTGTATAAATTCACTTTTTTCCACATCCTACATGTATTTGTTAAATGTAAACAATGTTTGTAAATCCCAGGCCCTGAAGATGATCTCAATAAAGATCGAAACGTTGGCACGATAAAGAAAATGTTTTTTTGAAACCTACATCACACCAGGCCGCATCTCACGATTTCTGAATAATTATCGATTAACGGTCACTAATCACCACACATTTTCAATAAGATGTGATCAATATTAAACTTGTAAACCTTCGTGAAATAAGCGTTTCAGAAACGAGAACTTTGGAAAATATATTTTTTTTAAGTTAAAAAAATTACTATGGTGATTCCAAACTACTATTTCCAAAACTAGTGACCAGCAAATTTCAGAAAACGTACTCCATTTACTCCATCCTTTTTAGTGGTGTAAATTCTTTTTCAATTACTTTTTTCAAAGGTGAAGAAATTGATGGATGTAAGGAAATAACCGTGGCTGACAAATTGGTAAGGTGGAAAATCAAAAAAAAATTTTTTTTTTAATGCATTTATTAATTTTTTTTTAAATTTACGTTCGAGATCGAAATAGTGCAAGTGTTTACTTATTTACTTACACGACAGCAACTTTGATTAAAGGATTATTGTATTATTATTCTCCGGAATAAAAGAGTTTTAAGTTTCAAAACGTTTTTGTTTTCTATGTGATATCTTCCTAACACTATTGCTACTTTTTGAAATAAAGAATACGCTGATATACATCTTATGCAAGGGTTTGGCGGGTTTAATACAACGGCAGCGCGTCGAAAATACGTTGCCGAGGGTGGAAAGCATTTCGACTCAAAATTAAAAAAAAAAAGTTTAATAAATACATTCCAAATTTCCTTAAGTTTTTTTTTTTATTATTAATCGTTCCACCTTACCAATCTTTCAACCATGGTTTTTCCTTTCTTTCTTCAATTTCTTCATCTTTGAAAATGCAATTAAAAAAGCAATTGCACCACTAAAAAGGATATTAAATGGACTACGTTTTCTGAAATTTGCTGATTTCTAGGTTTTGAAATAGTAGATTAAAAAAAAGTGTGGTGTTTAATGACCGTTAATTAATGATTATTTTGAGATCGTGAGATGCGATTTGGGGTGAAGTAGGTTTTAGAAAAAGATTTTCCTTATCGTACCAACGTTTCGATCTTTATTGAAATCATCTTCAGGGCTCAAAGTGTTTATTTTCTGTGTAGATGTGTCATTATTGTGTGTCGTGTTGAGGGCACTCTCAATTGCTAGCGGTTCTAGGTTCGAATCCCGGCATAGCGCGTGGAATTTCAATTGAGAATATGATGAAGAAAGTATTGTGAAGTGGATTTCACCCTCTTCGGTGACACACAAAGGTCACCCTATAAATTAAATGACAGGAATTATTTTATTTCAATATGTTACGAATCTTGTCCTAAGAAATGAAGGAGAATTTTTTCTTCGTAGAACGAAACAAACTGCAAAATTTGTTTTAACATAAATTTCTTTATGTTTGAATGTATTTTAATTTAAGGCATTTCAGATTTTCCAAACTGCTACCATATTCAAGGATTTTAGGTTTTCTGCCATAAAACACATGTTTACATTTTTCACGTGATTAGTATTATGGTTAGTTTAAACTCATATTAGTGTTTGTAGATTTTTTTCTCTTTGGTTGTATTTTTAAAAGTAGCTTGTTAAAATGGAATGGCAGAAAATGACTTGGTTGAAAATGTTGGAAATGGTGTATATCTTCGGTTTGTAAGTTTCAATCACTCCAATTGAAGATTATAATTAAACGTGTTTTAGTTCCTCGCTGTCATGATTTTCGGGATGCACTCCGTGTCGGCACTTTGGTGGGGTATCAAAAAGACTAATATATGGAGAATTAGAAACGTCTTGATGGCGACGAGTTTTTGCAGCCCTCTGATACCGCTGATGTTTAGATCTGAACCTTACTTTTACACAGCGCAGGAGATAGTCAAACCTACCGTAGGTTCTACTTATGCTGTTACCTGTGTCAAAAGCCTTTAATTAACTCATATTTTAACAGAACGTCTTCATTATAATTTACTGTCTGCTTTCGTACATAAGTGGCTCCGTTTTGGTCTTCCTTGACTCTATTCAGGCATCGACCAGGTCAAATTCCAGAGATGTCTCCATTTGCTCAGTCATTTTTGCCAGTGTGCTTTCTATATGCTTCTGCGCAGACCTTATTTTAACCATAAAAAAATAAAATACATTTGTTTAAAGGACTATCTTATTTGGGTGTATACAAATAAACATTTTACGTGCACAGTTTTTGTTTTGTACCATTATTTATTCACTATCATTACTTTCCATTTGTTACTTTACACGATAAAAAGCAAAATTTTCAGTAGTTCACTTATTAACTGTCAGTGTGGATGATTATCATCTACAAATTTTGTGTGATAAAACGAGTATATATAGTATATTACGTTAGTCATAATTTTAAGTTCTTCATAGATCCGGTTTCGATGAAATTTTAACTCCGACTGCAGGTTCGTGTAAAACAACCGTTAAACCTAAATGTTTGACTTTACAAAAAAAATAATCCTTTTTTATTCCGCACTTTAAAGTATATTTATTCAAGAGAAATGAAAATTTTAGAAAGTGAAGTTGTATCTGATAGTGACAGTGAAGCCAGTAAGTAGAACAATTTTGGGATCGTCATCTCAGAAAGAAAAATTGGCCAATGGATCCATTGAATCTGAAGATGTGCGAGGCATTCAAAGGTGGAGAGGGTCATCATCCAGCAGGACAATCAGCCAGGTAATACCTAACATGGCAGACCGAATCGAAGACCCTAAATTCCCTGATTGATTCATCTAATCTCTCATGGTTTCAGTTACCTCATTGTCACAGCTAACATTTCAATAAGAGTAAAAAAACAAGAAGAAAGGATGGGGTTGGAAATAGGAGGAATGGCCTGCCGAGTATGAAAGTTGAAAGTAATCTTTATATAAGATATATGTTGCAATGAAAAAGTTATTGTCGAGAGCTGGATTCGAACCCACGACCTTCGACTAAATACGCCGCTACTCTACCACTTGAGCTATCATGACTTCGATCCAGTCGGACACCAACTTCCCACTTCAACTTACTATTCGAATTTTCCTCCTTTTTGCCATTTTTAATTGTTGAGGGTTGAAAGTAATATTGATTCTTTCTCCATTTACAGTAGGACTTGTTCATTAAAATTGATGACAAAACAGATGAACCAAACAAACTCTTGTTCACAACAATCTTCCTATTTTTTTGCTAGTAGATATACTAATACGCCTTCCAAAGATTGCAAACTTTAATTTCCTGTTGAGTTTGCATTCCGTTTAATTTCCTCCCAATTATAAAATTGACGCAAATATCTTTCATCCACAAAAGCAAGTATGGATTCGTTTTCTATCTTTGGTCAAATCTAAAACTCTCGTCCGCAGTGAAGCACAAAAACATGCTTTTTCATACTTAAATGATCATTATCTGTCATAAAACTGTATTCTCACCTTTTTCTCAATTTTACGCGTTTTACACGAACCCTTAATATTTAAATCCTTGTTATGTGTCCATATGTTCTTACTAATCATCGCTTTTACTGATTTGACAACAGCTGAAGTTCTTCAAGAACTTCCCCAAAAAGCAGTCGTCTTTCTGACTTCTTTGTTTAACGCAATTTTGAGGATTACACACTTTCCCATTCAATGGGAACTTTCTTACATTAAAATGATCCCAAAGGCCCATAAAAATTTAAGCTCCCCATCATCCTATCGTCCTATTAGTTTGTTACCCGTTCTTTCTAAATTATTCGACAAATTAATTTAGAAAAGAATTATCTCTATTGAACTATAGAACTCTAGAACATCTTACCAGACCATCAATTTGGCTTTCGAACCCATCATTCCACCTCTCATCAACTTCACAGGGTGACAGATTTCATTACTTCATGTCTCGAGCAGAAACTGTACGCGATGTTTCTCAGGCCTTCGACAAAATATGGCATGAGGGATTATTATACAAATCAAAATTATTTTTACCCTAGGCCTATTATCTGACTATACAATCGTACGATAAATAGAGATTTTTTGCAGTAAACTAGGGTACGGAAACTTCTGGGATGGAAGAAGTGCTTGCAGGTGTGCCACAAGAGTCAATACTCGCTCCGCTGTTGTACACGATTTTTACTTCTGATATGCCCACAAATTACCGCCATATTAACAAGTCAACTTTCTTCTACACAAGCTTCACTCATGTTACAAAACCCAATATCATCAAGTGTTGAAAAATGGAGCAATATTTGGAAAATAAAGTTTAATCCCTCAATGTCACATCACCTTTACACTCCGTCGTAGGAGTTGTCCTTGCACATGCAATGGACCTGTTCCTCAGTCCGACAAAGTTAACTATTTAGGACTTACATTTGATAGAAGACTAAGTTGGAATCCACACACAAGATTACAAAAAGAGAAACTCAACAAACGATTTAAAATACTTTATTACATACTCAACAGACAATTAAAACTTCCATTAAAATCAAAACTTTCGACATACACATACCTACTCAAACCTATTTGGATGTACGGGTTAATGGATCTGCCAAATATTTCATTATTCAAAGATTACAAAGTTTTCAATCCAAAATTTTAAGACTAATTGTTTCTGCCCCTTTTTATGTAAACAATAACACACTTGACAGAGATCTTCAAATCCCAACAGTTTTTTCATCCATCAAAACATATTATAGACGTTTTTATAGTGAATTACAAAATCACACTAACACAAATACGATTACTCCATTCTTCACAATTACCTCGTAAACGTCTGAAAAGAATATGGATAAGAGACCTCTTAAATGAATATTTCATTAATCCAGAGCGGCTACCAATGTGTAGTTTTCCCTATAAAGCCTGTAATGCCACGAACACGAATTACCCAATCTGCTGATTGTATAAGATATATGTACAGTTGTAGATACAAATAAATGAGGTAAAAAAAAAACTTTCATAATACAACATTGCAATTTAGTATGAAAGGTTAATAAAAAAAAGGAAAGAAAAATACGATATCAGAATAGAAACATCTGATCAAATAAAATATAAGTTATTATCGCACTAGCTGATTTTCTATGTTGCGTTGTATTAGATTCAGTTTGAAATAAATATTAAGGATGAAGTGGGAGTTGAATACGTGGTTAAAAATGTCAGAAATGGTAAATTGCGATTTATAAAGTGTTACACTTTATCTAATGTTATATTTTAGTTTCTTAGTGTCACAATATTTGGTCTGCACTCAATGGCTGCAGTCTGGTGGAGTAGCACTAGTCCTTTCGGTTGGAAAATCATGTCGGTGTTGACAACGTCCTGTTTATGCGGACCTATAATACCTCAGATGTTCAGGAACGGGGCATATTTTTACACTTCGCACGATATAGTGAAACCAATTGTAAGTTGTTGCGTTTATCTACTGCCACGAACCGACTAAGCCGAAAAAGTTTGTGTTTCAACAGAACGTCTTCATTGTTATTTACTGCTTTGTGTCGTACTTCGCCGGTTGTGGCCTGGTGGCAATAGAAACCATTATAACAAAAGAAAGATTCATTTCAAGAAATGTAGATGTCGTTTCAATCATTTTCTCCGCTATACTTACTGTATTATTTTTGGTTGATCTTATTTCTACATTAAAAAAACGTAATGACGATGATGAAGATGATGATGGCGAATAAAAATATATTTCCGATTTATACTTTTTGGTTTGAATCTAACCTGAACCATATTCAACAGTTCTATACGTAATTAATCAACAGAAACAATTTAAATATTTATTTTTTTAAACCCTCAGGGTGCCGGTGTTTTTGAAAAGAAAAAAAACCGATGCACCTTTTGATGTTCGGAGTCAAATGCTTACAGATCTGGACATCCCTGAAATCATAATTACATAAATCTTCCGAATAATACGGACGAATATACATCCATCTAGACATCTCCGATCGCTCAAAAGACATCTGACACATTCCCTTACGTACTCAAAAGCATTCTTCCTCCAATGACCGAAATCCTTGAAAGACTACTTTTAAAGCGCTTAATTCCCACCTAAGACAGTCATAAATCATTTCTCTCACCCATTGGGTTGTCTTCCTCATCATTACGATCCAACAAGGCTTCAGAGTTGTCGGAACAATTTCCTCTGCTCTATAGAATAAATAGTGTTGATTGAGTGCGTTCCTAGATGTGTAGGCTTTGATAGGGTCTAGCACCGAGGTATGTTTACAAACTTACTCTTCCTGTTCGGGCGCGTCTACGTCACCGAAGCGCCCGATTTGCGGCGTAGATTGTACCCCAGTATCTACAACCCCTATCTTCTAGAAATCCACCAATCGTATTACACTTCCCTCCTTTTTCCTCAAAAACTCATCCCTTCCAGCCCTCTCGGGCTCTCTTCTCCACCAGCTCTCGGAGCGAGCACACGTCCTATCGCCCTATCCCGCTAAAGTGTTGCGCCCTAGTTCACCTCCGGGTAAGATCGCCGCTTCTTAAAGTTTTCCTCGCCACGCGAATCCCCACGGATTCTCCCGCAAATCGCCATAAGATCTTCACCTCCACGTGCATTTCACAACCGCAAACCTATCATCGCCATTTTCCCTTAATATATCATCTCCTTCTTCCATCTACAATCATTATAATCCCGCGAACGAAACATCCTTTCACTATCCCGCGAAGACTCCATCATCTCACTGGCTGCTACCTGGTTTGCATCGTTTCATTCTCCCGCTACTGGATTGCATCATCCAGCAGCATCATCAACGACGCTGCAGGAACCAGGTCGGTATACCGGCCTAATCATCGCCGAACAACGCACGATATCGCATTCAGGAGATATTCACCGCTGGAAACAAAAAAAAACACATTTATTCCAACGGAAACTAAAATATTAAACATAGACTAATCTTAATTCTCTACGGGTAACATTTTAATAAACTTACACACTAAAGGAACCTAAATTATCATAAAATCTAAATAAACATTCCTTAAANGTGGTCTGTGACCATGAGTAAACCGTTGGCTGAGGTCCGGGGGCCGTGAGTCGGTTGACTCCACAGTGGCCGAAGGTATTGGAGTACAGCAATTAGCCGAGGGTAGCAGTTGGCGTTTACGGCCAAGTCGGCTGTTTAGAAAGCGAGATCAGGGTAATGCTGCGAGTACTTGCTGTCGTCAGCGGTGTTCCTTAGTGACGGCTCGTCGGGTTGACGAGTCTAGTGTAGCCGATTATTAGTAATTGGTGAGATCTCGTCGGGTCGACGAGTCTCCCCCAGCGAGGCAGTGCCCCGCTTATATAGGGAAGAGCTCTACTCTGATTGGCTGCATAGTGGAGGGCGAGAACATTCCATAAGTCGTAGTGGCATCTAGCGGTAACGTGTGGTAGCTACAAGTGGCCACTACAAACACCAAAGGGTAACCGATGTCCATTCAAATACTTAGGACTATACGACGACCTCCAGGACCAAAATCCGTCTTGACCGTCATCATTAAACCTACAGACTTTACTGCGACCACTTTTAACTTACGGAGTGGAAGTGTACCGTTCAGCCAACCCGTCCAATCCTTTCATTCCAAAGTCTTTAGTTAAATCATCTAAGTTCTTTACTACGTCACTGGACTCACCTCTTTCACTATCCACCTCAACATTCCTTTTGTCAACGAACTGATCTCTTTCCAATTCCGAAAGTTTCAAGCCAACCTATCACTCCATCCGAATCCTACTGCTCGAACCATTTTTACACATTCACATCACGAGAATCCGCCAGCTCGCCTAATGTGACGATGGGTCGAGACCTTCTAACCACTCTGATCTCTCAGAGTGCCAGCATTGGCTGGTTTCTCACGGCATTTTTCTTCCGGGTGCTGGACCAGCATTAATATTAGGGCTTAGACGAGTGTCTTATAAAGTTAAAACTAAATACATTAAAAAGACAAAAGGTGATTTTTATATTTATCGCTTTTTGTAAGTAAACATGTGCTTCTGCTTTCTATCGATTTAATTTTTGTGTTATTACACATTTAATTTTTATACGATGTGAACTCGATTTTTCATTGTAAGATAAAGATGATTAAGTGGAAGATAGAAGATTGGTTAAAAATGTTGGAAATGGTAAATCGTGTATCGTCGGTTTGAAATCCACAGTTAACATTTTCGTCGTTCATCATACCCACCTTGATATTTTAGCTCCTCGGCATCATGATATTCGGATTGCATTCGGTGGCTAGTGCATGGTGGCGTCCTTTCGACGGGAAGGTCATCCCACTAATGAAATCGACCGGCTTATGCAGCCCTTTAATCCCACAGATGTTCAGAACCGGGTCGTACTTCTACAGATCGGAGGAATTAGTGAAACCAGTAGTAAGTTTTTTCCTTCAACTATGGTCGCAACAATCCATTTTGTTTCAACTTTTCAACAGAACCTATTCGTCATGGCTTACTGCTTCGTGTCATATTTTGCTGGTTGCCTTCTACTCATCTCTGAAGCAATTAGCTCAAGTAGCAGGATAGTTTCCAAAAATGTCGACTTGTTTACAGCCTTTGTTGCTGCAGTCCTTGCTCTACTTTACTTTGTAGATGTGGTCCTTGCTGTAAAAGAATAAACTTGTCATTAAACATTAAAATACAGTTATTTCTTTTTTATCATATTGTCAATTATAATTGCCATATTTGGAAAATTAGTATACTTCCCAATAAGTGAACATACGTTTTTTTTATCAAATCAAAAATCTACAAGATAACGACATCGCTATTATTATTTTATTAAAAAAATCATTACAACCATTTTTAATCAATTCTATTCTAACTTCAGCTAGATTAAACTTTTTTAAATTGTAGTCTTTTTGATAAAAGCCGTTGTCAGTTGAATAAGGGCCATACTATACTTTTTTATAGTAGGTTATATATTTACATTTTGTTTATACCAATAGAGAAAGTTTACATTAATTTAAACCACGATAGAGATCCGTAAGATGACATTTCAGAAATAAAAATCCTACGGATATATTTTCCAAATAGTATTTACAGAAAACAAAATTTAAACAAATTATGACAAATGAAATAATACTAATTAAAGCGTAACTGTTAACAAAGTAAGTCAAGAAACACAACTTTTCATGATTGTGATTTTAAAGTTTAGATATTTGCTATAAATTAAGTTTTTATAATATTTTTTCTATTGTGCACAGATTTCATCATGTTCAAAGTAGTTGTCCTAATCAATAGGATTTTTAATTTACTTAGTTACATCTCGACTTTTTATAATATATTATATATATCTAAATCCTCAGAGGCCTATATGCTGATACTTCTGCACGGGTTTGGGGTAAAAATGGACTCTCAAACAGCTTCGCAATAGAAACAGGCGTGAAACAAGGTTGCGTTTTAAGCCCCCTGCTGTTTGCCATGTTTATAAATGATCTTGAAGATAGCTTGGAGGGCGGAATCAACATCTTAGGTAAACGCATAACGCTCTTAGCATATGCAGATGATATTGTGCTATTAGCCTCGGATAAACGTACCTTACAAAAAATGATAAACCAATTAGAAAAATATTGCAACCTGTGGAACCTGTCAGTAAANATTGTTACTGGAAGCCATTTTGAAGGAAGGCTTTAGATTGAAATTTTCCAAGTGTAACTTCGCACGAGACTCGGTGAAGTATTTAGGCCATATAATCAAAAATAATACAGTTAGTCCTTTGAAGGATAATTTAATTGCTATAAAAGATTTCCCAACTCCAAAAACACAAAAGAATGTGCGTCAGCTCTTAGGGAAGATAAATTTTTATGGCAAATACGTACCAAATATATAAACTATTATATCCGTATTAGATCCATTACATAATTTGTTGAGAAAAGGACAGAAATTTATTTGGTCAGAAAAATGTCAAGAATCTTTTGAAACAATAAAAAAATTGCTTTGCTCAATACCGATTTTAACAATCTTTGATCCAGACCTACCAACACACAGATGCTAGTATACAAGGTATAGGAGCTGTCTTAAAACAACCACAAAAACAGAAAAATGGAGAAGAAAAACCTTGCGCGTATTTTTCAAAAAAATTTAATGACACTCAGAATAGGAAGAAAGCCATATACCTGGAGTGTCTAGTAATAAAAGAGGCAGTAAAATATTGGTAGCATTGGCTCATGGGGAAAAGATTCATAGTTTTTTCTGATCATAAACCACTAGAAAAAATGAATATAAAGGCTAGAACAGATGAAGAGCTAGGAGACTTAACGTATTATCTATCTCAATTTGATTTCGAAGTGATATACTCGGAGATATAAAAGAAAGTCGACGTTACATATTAACGTCATACTTTTTTTAAGCACATTTATATTTGTTCAAACTAATTTTGAAATTTCCCGCGCACTACCTCGACTCGATTGTTAAGAGGGAGGTTAACCTGTAGAGTAGATAACAAGTTAGGAGGGCATTGTTAAAGTGTTGAAAATCTAATACAAATAATAGCTCTAATTGTCGTTTAAAAGACCATATAGGTGTACTATTGAAGATAAAAAAGAAATAGAACAACAGGTATCGAAATTATTGCAAAAAAATTTAATTGAAGAGTCATGTAGTACATTTGCTGCACTGGTAACGTTGGCCTACAAAAAAGAAGAAGGAAAAAAATCAAGATTATTTATCGACTTTCGCGATTTAAATAAAATTATACTAACACAATCACAACCTTTCCCATTAATAGAGGATTTAATGGTGAAAACGAGAGGATGTAAATTTTTTTTTAACCATAGACATAAACTAAGCATTCTGGTCAATTCCCTTAAGAATTGAAGATAAGAAAAAACAGCATTTGTTACTCAAGAAGGACATTTTCAGTGGACTTGTTTACCATTTGGTTTAAAAACATCACCAGCAATTTTTCAGAGAATACTAAGTAGTATTATAAGAAAACTTAAATTATCAGATTTTACCGTGAATTAGATAGACGACATTTTAATTTTTTTCTAAAACATTCACAGAACACATTGACCACTTATCATTGTTACTGGAAGCCATTTTGAAGGAAGGCTTTAGATTGAAATTTTCCAAGTGTAACTTCGCACGAGACTCGGTGAAGTATTTAGGCCATATAATCAAAANACTAATTATATATATATATATATATAATTAGAATATATCAATGCATTATACTCTGACACTTATCTGCTTTTCGTATTTACATAAGGTGACATTTATCATACAAAAACTTATACAGTTATTCACATATACCATGATTTGGATAAGTTAAGTTAAGTGATATTAAAAAACTACTAAATTTTACAAGTGAGATAACAGCTCTAATTCACTTGTCACCAGAGAATCAAATGGTGATACGAATAGAAAAAATCCTACCTCGTTGTCACACCTACGTAAATATTCATTATGGCAAGTAGTGAATTGAATAAGTTAAAATGAAGTATATCTTCACTAAAGCTCTCCGTGGCCATTTCATTTGTCGCCGAGAATCAAATAGATTACAAGACATTTGAAAAATGGCAAAAAGGAGAGAAAATTCAAAAGGTGGGGTTGAGATGGAAAGTTAGTGCCTGAGTGGATCGATGTCACGATAGCTCAAGTGGTAGAGTAGCGTCGTATCTAGCCGAAGGTCGTGGGTTCCAATCCTGCTCGTGACACTGACTTTTTTATCTCAACTAAAAACCTTAATTAATTGAGTTATATATTATATTATTTTGTATCAGAAAACGTCATTTTTATGATAATAAACTTGTTGGGAGAAATGGCAGGAAAGGTGGTTTTATCTTTGTCATTTTGCGTACTATCAAGTATAAATTTGAATTATAATTTTTGTGTACTAGAATACGACCAGTATGTGGGTCCTTCTTCCTACTAAACATAATTTTTTTTCCAACTCTGACAATTATTTATTTATTTAGGATAAAATTAACTATTTTATAAACAGTATTCTCTATTCGCTTTTAGATAGTTAATATGTTTTTTCTAAAATATTTACTTTTATTGCAAAATTAACAAAGATTTATGTTATACTGACGCCATTTCATAAATGATAAGCTAATAAAATCGTTCCAACAAGATAATTTTCAATTCTCCAGCTTTTGTGAAGTGATTAAGATCATTTGATTTAAATTAACTAAAAATTGAAAAATATTCTACTCTATAATATGTTCAGATTTAAACATTAATATACGGATTACCGATGGTTCCCGTCTTACAGTTTCTATCTTAGGATTTCAACAAGGCTGCTTGATCCTTCTGTTGTGAAATCGGGGACAGAAGGAGGATGACAACACGTTTTACCATTTTTTGGTTGGATATTGCAAAACAAAAAAAATAGGAAAAAAGGTCGGTGACCCGTTAATATCAAAAAGGAAAATTTTAAAATCAAAAACTTAATTTATTGAGATTGTAACTAGAAATTGGTAATTAGGGTTGGTATCATGATGGTCCTTAGTATGTCCTTGTGTGTCCTTCCGGGGCTTTGGGGAGATGGTCTCCTTCGGCGTGGAATCCGGTCTCATCTGCGTACCAGTTGGTGGTAACTGGGGTGCCGTCGGGGGCGGTGTAGGTGTAAGAACCCTGAACGACTTGTGCGGTTTCTTCTGGTCCGAGGGCTTTCAACGAGCCGCTGGCCTGGACAGAGACTCCATCTTCGGATTGGAATCTGCGAATACATTCAGTCATTAAAGATGTATCGATGGTCAATGCGAATCGTGTTTTACCCGTATGTGAAGGATCCGTCGTGGCTAACGTCCTGGTATTGGCTGAGGACGGCGACGGGTTTGACGACGGATGTCCTTACACTGGGAGCTGAGTAGCTCACAGGGGCAGCTACTGGGACGTGGTACTGCTTAACTGCCAATTGCTGGACAGGTACGGAGTAGTGGCTGACGACAGGGGCGCCGAGGACCTGTTGGTACTGCACTTGTCCAAGGGACGGTTGGTAGAATGTCTGTCCACCGACCAGTTGCAAATTTCTTGCTTGGCCGCCGCGGTTTACCTGTTGGCTTTGGCGGGCCGCTTTTGGCAATTG
The DNA here is from genome assembly GCF_000648675.2 of Cimex lectularius. NCBI lineage: Eukaryota > Metazoa > Arthropoda > Insecta > Hemiptera > Cimicidae > Cimex > Cimex lectularius. The sequence goes on along the minus strand of NW_019392979.1, from coordinate 73,631 downwards.
GGCCATGCAGCACCCGAAAAGAGCAACCAATACAATCTGGAAAAATGAGAATTGTTAAAATTTTAACGTTCTAGTATCATGTATTTTTTTAAATCTATTCATTTCGTAACTTTGGCTTAATTTCCTTTCTTTTTTATTTTTTAAAACATGTCAATATCTTAAACCAACCAATAATTATGGCGAAATACCGAAATGATTCTGACTAAACAAACGGACGAGGAGGGCAGACCTGGATGTCCGAACACTACTAAACCACAAAACCACCATTTGTTTGTAAGTTTTGTTCCATTTGATGGAGCAATATTGTAAATCGTAATATAATACATATTACAGTTTATTATTTTTTTAAAATAGGAAATCTGTCGTCATTACGTTAATTATAACTTATAGATGCGTTACAAAATCTCTGAATCAGACGAAAAATTGGCAATTAAATTGAACACGCGTACGAGAAAATGTTGCATACTAACATTTCATTATTTTCTTAGGAACGAAATAAACAATCGTTAAATGGTCTCATCACAAAAAATAAGCTCTTCTTCATTATCTTTATAAAATGAAATATTTATTTTTTATATGAAATTATTTCAAAATATGATGACGTCTAAATTTTAAATTTTTAATTGAGCGTATTCGTCAAACGATTTGCAAGCAAACGTTTCAGTGTAATTATCAACTATTAAAAATTTAATATATATTGAAAGTGAACACATTTGATGAGTATAAAGAAAGAAATGACGGAAAATAAAGTAAATACAACATAACAAAAAATCCGCTGTAACTGGACGGTTTTGAAACTAAGATTTCACCATATGTTGATATTTGTGATGATGAAATATCAACTAAATAATAACTGAACGTAAACTCTGACATTTCTTGTTACGCTTAAATGACACATGTAAATGTTAAAGCATCACTTACAGCAGTCTTCATTGTTGACCGGAGAAGAGATGAGTTCTGGATGATCTGGTCTGGTGATCCTGGTATATATACATATGTCTCCGTGTGTGTGTATGTTACAGATCATGAGGGTTGGTTTTGACAGAAGTGGGGGAAAGGCGACACGAGGGTGAACTCCAAGGGCAGACGAGTCCCCTCTCCGGTACAACGTGTCCGGGATGGTTTGGCACATATCATCCGTTTGTTGTTTTTTCCTTACCGCAACATTTCCCGTTCTATCGGAGATTAATGCAATAAATAATCGGGGAGTATAAGGTATCATTCCTTTCCAAAAGGAAACGTTTTATTATGATATTTTACAAAGTAGTCAAAGGTCTATGAAAAAGTACACAGGTGTTTTTCTATTTATATTTATAATAGTAACTATGAATCAAAATATCTAATATGTAATTGAGTAAAATAATACTTAAATTTTTATGTTGCTACATCTACAAAGCAAACCTAATTGTAAAAGAGTAACAAACAATTAGATTCACGAAAAAAATTACCCAAAATTTTATGCGACACAATATTTTTGATTTATTATAATACATATAACAACTTTCAAATTGGAGCGCGAGTGCACCAGAATTCGCTTGATGCGCGGCGGCTCCGGCGGACGAGGAACGCGTGGCGTCCTGACAAGTTGCTTCTCGCCTTTGCGGTTCTGGGTTTTCGCATTTTTCCCCGGGGACGACAAAATATATATATTTCTGGATTCTACGGCCTTTTTTCTGGACAGAGATCTTTCTGGCACATCGGACTTGGCAACCGGCTTCGATTGAGTTCGACAGCTATTTACCTTCGACTTTCATCGAGCTGCATTGCCAGGGTAATCCCTTGTCCCAAGAACATTTTATTTTATTATTTTATTTCTGTCAATTGATTTTCTTTATTATTGCTGGCTCAATGTCATTAATTTTAATTGAAGAAAAGTATTGGTTGAGTGTTTTAATTTTTTAATTTTTAAAAAAGGTTTTAATCGGTATTATTCATTTTAAATATAGAAAAGTTATTAATTTTGTATTATTTATTTTTAATTTAAAAAAAGGAATTTATTCAGCATTATTCATTTTTATTTTCAAAAAAATAGAAAAAAGGTGTTTATTTGTATTTTTTTTGCTGTGGTTTATTTTTTATTTCTTCTCACAAGGTCTAAAACAACTGTCCGGATCCCACCATTCAATTATATACATTATACATTATAATTGAATGAAATATAAAACATGGAAATATGTATTTTCTAAATATTTCTGTTGTAACTATGTAATATGGAAAATGTTTTTGTTGGACAATAAATATATTTATTATGTAAAAAAGTAAAAATATCATTTTTCAGTAAAATTAATAATCCGTTATATTTCGTGATCCGATTGACCAAATAACATCTTTCAATTAATTAATCTTGATATAAGGTATTGGTTGAAATGAAAAAGTCAGTGTCACGAGCGGGATTCGAACCCATGACCGACTAAATACGCTGCTGCTCTACCACGTGAGCTATCGTGACTTCCACACTGACTTTTTCATTTCAACCAATACTTAACATAAAGATTAATTAGTTGAAAGAAGTTTCTTGGTCAATCGGATAATGGATTTAATAAATAAAACGAAGTATATCTTCACCAAAGCTCTCCCTGGCAATTTCATTTGTCGCCGAGAATGGAATTCCGATTACACGACATTTCAAAAATGTCAAAAAGGAGGGGAAATTCGAAAGGTGGGTTGTGATGGGAAGTTGGTGTCCAAGTGGATCGAAGTCACGATAGCTCAAGTGGTAGAGCAGCGACGTGTTTAGCCGAAGTTCGAGGGTTCGAATCCCGCTGGTCACACTGACTTTTTCATTTCAACCAATACCTTACATAAAGAAAAATTAATAATTTTTTCAACCAATATAATAATCGTTTCATTCAATCTAACAGTCGTCTCAACCAATTTAATATTCGCTTTAAAATCGTATAATTATTTGAGTAAAATTACTTAATCAAAAAATAAAATTATTTGGAAAAGGCAAATATTAGCGTTCATTGAGTGGCAGTCCTGCGGCAACCGTTGGCAGCTTCAAAAGGGGACATACATCACGTAATTGGTGCAGTCGGAGCCCGAAATGGAGTGATGTAGGTTTCAGAAAAAAACATTTTCTTTATCCTGCCAACGTTTCGATCTTTCGATCATCTTCAGGGCTCGAAGTGTTTGTCTTCTGTGTAATTGCGCCATTCTTGCGTGTCGTGTCGAGAGTGCCCACTAATCACCACACACTTATTATTTCAAGTCGTAAGTTCCTTTGGCTTCAGGTATCTTGGAGATCGCATACTCCGCAGAGTTTAGAGTTGGCGAGTCGAGCTGCAGGAAAGGAATAAAATGAGAAAATGATTTCGCCACTTTAACTTATATGCAGTTTTATGGATCCTGGCATTGCCCATAACTACACTACCCTACAGGGATACCTTCCTTGTGAGCCCAGGCAAAGTCCGACCATCAACTCTGGTGCCTGGTGATAACCAATGATGGAGGCAATTTTCCCCTTACCTTCCTGTACCCTATCCTCTTCTTATTTTCCATCCTTATCCCCCTCTGCTTTGGCAAAGGCTTCCTGAGTTACTGAACTCGCACCCTTCAGGCAACAGGTGCACCAGTAGGGGGTTCATATGAACTTCCGAGTGGGCGATCAGTCCCGCCTTAAAAATAACACTGAACCACGAGAGTAGATTATCCAAGCGACTATATTAATTGAGGTTGTACTCGTGGTGGTCGTGGATTGCGAACAAATACCTCAGCTCGAGGGTACCGGCCAACCGGAGCCGGAGAGAATGACTTCTCTATCTCTCCGGGGGTGGTGAAAGGAACGCTTGAAACGCTGTGCCTGGAACAACAAAACTGCCATTTTCAGAGCACATGTATGGATGTGCTCTTTTTAGAGAACTTCTGAACTTGGTTAGCAGTGCACCACTTCGCTAGCCAAGGGATGTGACAAGTCCATGCATGTAAAATCTTCCTGGTGTTCTCCTTGAGAACACCGGTCGTGTGAGAAGTCCCCTCGGGGATAAGTCCGGACGTTAAAGATCCTCATGGGTCTCAATATTCATGAGTAAAGATGGGAACATCTGTCCATAACTACAAAAGCGTTACATAAAGAAACCTCATCGTTTGTTCACAGCTCACGTAATAAATCGCAAAAAGTGAGATATTACCTGTTATCATTTTTCATATACTCATATTTTTGGATATATCGACCAATTTTTTCCTCACGAGTAATCAGAATCTCGTTTTGGTCTAGATAAAAAACAAGGCAAGATATAACAGCCTTTGGCATTAATGGGACTGTGTCGGTCTTCCAAAGAACTTGAAACCATCTATAAAAAGTTGATTATACCTTGATTATGTCAATTTGTAGATATTGCTAAGATTGTTTGACCCTCGTGATGACTTAGGTCGAAAGCTTGGCATATAACAATCTTTTTTGTTGATTTTCATCCAGACTACCGAAATACAGATTGTTGGTAATACGAGCTAGCATTAAAAAAATACTAAAATTTGAGAGAAGAATGACATACAAAATTGAATAAATTATTTATATATTAAATTATAAATCAGGGATAAGGCCAATTAAAAAGATAATACTGTTCATTAGTCGAGCTATTGAAAAATATATCGCCTTTTACGTATTTTACGGTATGCCAATAACAAATGTATACAATGAAAGTATAAAGTTTATAACTGTATACAAATTTAGAAATATTTACTATAAAAAACATAAACAATTCAAAATGAATTGAAACATTTTGAAATATGTATTAAATCTATATAAATAATATTAACGGTATAATATTTAATTTTCGAATGATAAAATCTGCTTAATTTTTAAAAAAATTACATTAAATAAATCTATTTTTCCCAGGGAGTTTAGATATTATGGTGTACCTATGTATTCTCCGATCGTTCTGTGATGCATCAGAAGCAAAAATCTTTTTTGACTGCTTCTACGCAGCTGATATGTGTGACTGAATGGGGGATTGAAATCAAGGGAGGAAGAATCCGAAAGAGGGGAACAGAAATCTAATATTAGTATTACAATTAATTAAGGTTAATTAAGTTGAGATAAAAAAAGTCAGTGTAACCAGCGGGATTCGAACCCACGACCTTCGGCTGGATACGCCGCTACTCTACCACTTGAGCTATCGTGTCTTCGATCCATTCGGACACTAACTTTCCATCTCAACCCCATCTTTTGAATTTTCCCTCCTTTTTGCCATTTTTCAAATGTCGTGTAATCGGATTGGAAAAAAATTGTGTACTCTGTATATATTTATTTAGAAATCGTGAGATGCGGTCTGACATCAGTCTGCTTGATTAATAAATTTGTAATAAAGTATCAAGAAATAATAATTTGGAAAACCAGTTACAAACAGTAAAGAACAGCAGTAAAAGGAGCTAAGAACAATGTAAACATAGCTAACAGCTGCATTGAGTCATATTTAAAGCCCCAGAATCCTATGATGCTTGAGAAAGATATTTTCTTGAAAACTAGAAAAGATAAAAATACTAAGGAAAGATGTAAGGAAAGGTAACTATATGATTCTTTACCTAGATTCTGCTTACATGAAGAATGCTACAAATAAAATATGTATTTAAAAAACTAAAAGAGTCAAAAAGCGTAAAAGTCGTAAAAATGTAGGGAGTACATGAGTAAAAACATGGACGAAGAAATTTAAATCAATCTATTTAAATGTATTACAAAAATGTGTTTCTCTTACTGCACTGCAGGGCAAAAAATGTCGCCACCTTTAATATTGATTATTTAGAGACTGTTAGATGCGGTCTGATGTGATGTAGGTTTCAGAAAAATATTTTCTTTATCGTGCCAACGTTTCGATCTTTATTGAGATCATCTTCAGGGCCTGGGATTTACAAACATTATTTACATTTAACAAATACATTTAGGATGTGTAAAAGTGAATTTATACAATGCAAAATATATATTTATTTTTTTATATTGTATATATTCAAGCAAAATTACACAAAAGAAAAAGACTTTGAGTGAGTAGAAATACTTTGATTGAATATAGAAAAATATATTTTGCATTGTATAAATTCACTTTTACACATCCTAAATGTAATTGTTATATGTAAACAATTTTTGTAAATCCCAGGCCCTGAAGATGATCTCAATAAAGATCGAAACGTTGGCACGATAAAGAAAATGTTTTTCTGAAACCTACATGACACCAGACCGCATCTCACGATTTCTAAATAAATATCGATTAACGGTCACTAATCACCGCACACTCTGTATATATTTGATAGAATAAATGGTTTTTTTTAAATAAAAATATACAACCTACAAAAAACAAAGGGGCCACAACTTAACATTTTTTTAAATTTTTCATTTCTCTCTTTGTTTGCAATAAAAGGGGTTGGTCAGTAAGCAAATGGCCAATCTGTAGACAATTATGAAATTTGTAAATTAATAACTTAAGCGCATTTAAATTAAATCAGTGTAAAAAAATTAAAAAATTAAAGCAATGAAAGCAACAAATGTTTTTATTGATTCGTTGATAACAGCAAGACATATCAACAACCAAAATTCACAGAAGTCGTTATGTTGGGAATTAGGAATGATTCATATGAATAAACGGGTTTATTACCTGGATATTATAACGTATAATTTCTCTCACTCTAATAGCCTTGAGAAAAAATATAGAAAAAAGCATTTTTTTTTTGGATAACCCGATTTTTAAAAACGGGATTTATGAATTAGCGGAATTTTATCAATATGGTAGACGAATTTCAATTTCAAAAATTATAACATAACACGAATTGACTTTTGATTGTAATATATTTATATTTATTAGCATTAATTTAATATAGATGAATTACAATATATAAAATAGAATCTGCAAGCTTTGAATTTTTTAAATTTATATAAGCTCCATATATGTTTTTCTATATACGCTCTTGTGTACATAAATGTAAAGAACCGAGCCTATGACTTCATCTTTGGTCTTTTGGTGGCACGATGTCAGACCTTAGTCTTACCAGTACCACCTTCTGATGGGGTTCAAGGGGTTATGGAAAGCAAGATCATTTCAGCGTGCGCATGCAGTTTTAACTTGAACACACCCTTTCTATCACTCCTTCTTCAAAATGCTTTCTCTTATTTTACTCACGCAAATAGATGATGTAATACTTTAAGTTCTTCTAACACCCTTTATCACTCATGTAAGCAAATATACTTACAGTACCTAGTCTAACTGAAGGTCGATGGGGTATTTGACATACTGCCAATGACACTCTTGTAGTACACATTCAAGCATATAATTACTTCCTCACGAAACAGTTAAGACGTCTATCACCAAATTTATTATGTACGACAATAGATTTGAGTGCAATAAACAAAAGACGTATTTGTAAAGATTTACCCCGGTTTTCTCCAGAACATCGGACCCAAATATTCGCTGCCGTGCTCGAGCGTATTTCTTTTATCGGGCGGCCATCATACTCGCTTCCTATATGGAGTCCTGGATTGCCTTCAATCGTTGGAAAGACCACTTAAATTATCTGGCCCAAATTAAGCAATATTTCCCTTCATGCAGGGCACATGTAAATGTCCATACACTTGCTTTTTCTGTTATGTGATTTCTTTTTATTAACAACCGATTCCGGCCGAATGTTTGAAATTATGCTTTCCAAAAATACAGAAAACTTTTCCTTATAAAATAGAAAGTTAATAAAACACGACTGTTTCGAAATACATGGCACTGCCTTTTTCGACAGTAATTGGTCGAAGGTTTACCGGTTGAAAATGGTCATTTTGTGATTTATCACCAAGCCTCGGGGATTTTTATGAAATTGAAAAATTGTCCGTTAAAACGTCCGGTGAAGCCGATGGTCCGACCTTGGGTGAGCGGTCCCATTTGACTCATTCTTTATAGGCCCAGTTGCAAACGGTTATCTCTTGTCATGCGAGCCGAATTCAAATAACCAAAGAACTATGTTGACTTAGCCAAAGGTTAGCCCAAAATGTTCTTTATTAGTTTAACCGACGAATTCTTTTCTTGTTTCGGTAAAGATTTATTTATTGAAAACAAAATTTTTGAATTGTCAACCATCATAAAACCTAGACATTTTAGAATATTTTACTTAACTATAATGCTTACATAGATTTAATATGATCACAACAAAAAGAAGCAAAAACAGTCTAAGTTAGCAACTTGATGTTAATGTTAATAAGAAATAGGAACGAAACAGTGGATGAAACCTTTTTTATATGAAACAAACTTAAGTTTTTATTAAGCAGAACCGACTAACTGGTGCTATGGGCAATGGGTCACAAGATTTACACAACTGCATTAACAAAAACACAATAATCAATATCGATACTTCTTAAAGTTAACGGTAAATATTTTAAAATAAAAAAAAATTTAATTACCGATCAAAGTAGTACATAAAAGTTCAATTGTAAATAACAAGAAACAACGTTTTACAGGGGGCGTCAGTGGCCGCAACGGTTTAGGCATTGAAAATGGGTTCATCAACGTAAGGTAAAGGTCATAGCATAGGTTCAAATGCAGGACCGCTAGACGTCATACAACTAACGTTTTCAAAAACGACGGCACCCCGAGGATTCATATAAAGTTTTACAAAATTATAACCCTAAAATGCAAAATCATGAATTACTGAAAACAAACCGGTAGATAAACACAGAGCAATTAAAACAATACAATGGCAATACAATTATTAAACAAAACATTATTTCACTTTAGGAGTTATTGTTTGAAATTGAAGAGGTGCAAGAAGAAATGATGAGAGAGGGAGGGCCAGATGGATAGACAAATAGATAGCTACTTAGATAGTTGGATACAGAGAATTAGAGAGAAAGTGAGAGCATAAACGAAGTTCTTATTATGGTCACATCAGATTTCGATTGAAAGATAAGTCTTAGGGATAATATTTGTAGGGATAATGTGTGTGCGCGCGCGCGCGCGTGTGTGTGTGTGTGTGTGTGTGTGTGTGTGTGTGTGAGAGAGAGAGAGAGAGAGAGAGTGNAGAGAGTGCAAATGAGAGTGAGAGGGAGGGAGAGAGAGAGTGATAGAGAGAGAGGGAGATAGTGAGGGAGGGAGGTAGAGAGCGCGAGTGTGAGGGAGGGAGAGAGAGTGAGAGAGAGATGGAGAGAGAGAGTGAGATGGAGGGAGAGAGAGAGAGAGGGTGAGAAGGAGAGAGGGAGGGAGGAGAGAGAGGGGAGAGAAGGAGAGAGGGAGGGAGAGAGAGAGGGGAGAGAAGGAGAGAGGGTGGGATTGAGAGCGAGAGTGTGAGGGAGGGAGAGAGAGTGAGAGAGAAAGGGAAAGAGAGACAGAGAGAGGGAGGGAGAGAGAGAGTGAGAGAGAGAGAGAATTTTGAAGGGGGTAAGCGGAGTGTTCAGAAAATTCCAATGGCGACGAAGGGAAGGAGGGAATTGAACACACGACTACATGTCACGCTGATAAATTTAGTTTTAGGATATTAAAAAAAATTTTAAAAATTCGTTTACTTCTATACAGTGATAGTCTGACCTTCATATTTATTATTTGTAAGTTCATTTCATCAGGAAATAAAAGCCAACATTTACCAGTCGACGTGACCTCTTTTGTTATCTCTCCCAAAAATCAAAGATGGTCTGGTCCTTGATATCACCGTAGATAGATTTGTAAATAATATTTCTATATTAAACTTTGCCTAAATGACCCTTCGTGGTTGAAGGTAGGAAAAAATATGTTACATAAATATACAGAATTTGAAGTCCAAAGAAAAAACCCGATAAAATAACACGAGTCTACAAATTTGATGTCAATGAATGAGACGATAGAAAAGGGATAAATCGGTTTTCGCAATTCGTTCCTGGCCTCTCACTTTTTATGTTCACACACGGCAATAATAATCGGTTCATCTTAGTGAAAACCGGTAAACTGCAGCTTCTCAAGTTTGGAATCCTGTTTCTGGAGGTCAACTATGAAAGCTCGCCTTTTTTTAACGGGCTATTTTATTAAATGACCCAAGATGACTTTCATGCAACTCACATTTTTATCGTTTCATGTTTATATTTGTTATTGTGTTAGGAGATTTGTATCCGTTTAACGGGAGTTGAGTTGAGTCACGTATTTGAAATGTAAACTGTTCAAAAATGAATTTGACCAATTTAGTAGTATTTACTTTTGCTAGCATTTTTATTTTATTTCATTGAGCATTATGAGAGCAAAACTTAATTCCCATAAGTAAATAAATTGTGCAATAGTACCTATTCGTTACATTCAGTATTCAATTCAAAACGAACCGAAGAACACATTTTTCCGATTAACAGCGAGCTATTTGTACGACTACTTTATTGACAGTGGTGGTATTGCGCGTTGTGCAGTCGAGTTGAACTCCTAGAAATTTCCTGATCACCCCAGAGACAAACCACAAAACGTTTATTCGTGCTGCTCGCAATATGGGGAGATATGGATCAGGTGCTGTTCAATCACCAAGAAACCGGCAATTTCGGCCAAGAGCTGAATATTTTACTGCATGTTCGCGAAAATCCGAATTCCTATCTCCGAAATGTTGGAAGGGATTTAGGTGTTTCAAAAAATAAAATGATATACATTTTACATCATGAATGTAATTCATTTACACACATTCAATGTACATTCATTTTACATAATGAATGTAAAATAAAATAGACCTACAATTTTAAGCTGTACAGCTCTTATCTTGTCCAGGGACTTCGGGGCTTTGAAGTCTGATTTTGAAGGCGTCTAACGTTCCTGGCACATAGTCGATTTGGTTGGCTGAAGACGTACTTCCACACGTACGTTTGGAACGGAATGAGCTGATGAATTCAAGTTCCTCTCTATTGGCATACGAAACAATTGGAATTTTTTAACGTGGGCAGAGGAAAATCCGAGAATTTCGTACTGTTTTCATCACCAAGTGGTTCACAGTATCAACGTTTGGTGTGAACTTCTCGGAAATAAATTTATTGGGCCTTGTTTCTATGAAATTAAATTAAAGGAGCACCATTTCCAAAGTGCAGGAATATAATAATAACAATAGGATGCTTTATTTAAAAATAATTATGATTTATATGTGTGGTGATTAGTGACCGTTCATCCATATTTATTTAGAAATCGTGAGATGCAATCTGGTGTTATGTAGGTTTCAGAAAAACATTTTCTTTATCGTGCCAACGTTGCGATCTTTATTGAGATCATCTTCAGGGCCGGGGATTTACAAACTTTGCTTACATATAACAATTACATTTTGGATGTGGAAAAGTGAATTCATACATGCAAAATATATTTTTTATATATTCAATCAAAGTATTTCTACTCACTCAAAGTGTTTGTCTTCTGTGTAATTGTGCCATAATTGAAAGACGATTTATAATTGAAAGTTCGAAAGAAACACACACATAACTTAGAAGTTATTAACGAAAATACAAACTATCTTATAAACTAAATACTCTAAATAACAATTTAACGATTAAGTACAAAAGATGTAGAAAATACCAGATAACATATATATGTAGATAGAGTGTTCTTTTTAGTGGCCCGGCTAAATTTCTCTTGAACCAATGACGCAAAAAAAAAAAAAAATACGTTTTTAATATTTTTTAGTCTTATTGTGAATTTTTTTTTTTTTTGCTTTTTTTGGAGAAAAAATGGCAAAGTTATGTCAAAAAGAAACCGAACCAGCATAATTTCAATGAAGAACTGAATATTTTCTGTATTTTCGCGAAAATCCAAATTCCTTTCTCCGAAATTTTCGAAGGGTTTTACATTTTTCAAAAACTAAAATTACAGACGTACTACGGACTTACAATTTTAAGCCGTATTCGTCCCATCTTATCCAGGGACTTCGGCACTCTGATTATGAGTGACGTATAACGTTGGTTGCACAAATGTCGATTTGGGAGGCTGAAGAAAACGTTCTTCCATACATCCCATGGACTGATGAATCAAGTTCCTTTCTAATGCCATACTAAACAGTTGCAATCGTGGGCAGAGAAAAATCCGAGAATTTTGTACTGTTGTCATCACCAAGTGGTTGACAGTATCAACTTTTGGTGTGAACTTCTCGGAAATAAATTAATTGGGCCTTGATTCTATGAAATTAAATTAAATGGTGAAATTAAATTCCGTTCCTCAATTTTTTAAGGTAGGTTTTAGCAAAACTATTAGATGATGTTTCTTTGCAAAACGACAAAGAAGAATTCTCCAGCTGGATGGATGCCCGCACACAATTCTTTGCAGGTGAGACTTTATTTGAATCGTCACTTCCGGCATAGGTGAATAGGACCTCATGGCTCGATCTCTTGATCTCCTCGGTCACCCGATTTAACTCCACTTGGCTATTTTATGTTGGACCATTTAAAAACAATGTCTACGCCAATCATAACTAGCAACCTCAGCTGAAGAATTGCGGCAAAGGACAGAAAATGGTTGTCAATCCATCTCCCCTGACTGTATTGGTCTGAGCACCGGTGAAGGGTGGTTAAAAAGAGCAAATCTTTGCATCCTTATCGCAAGGCAGGCTCGAACATGAAATATGATTAATAAATAGCAAACCAAATGACTGTTTTTTTCCCAAACTTTTTGCCATATCTTTGTCATTTTTCGACAAGGTTAAAATCCGATTTCACCACTGTTTTCAGAGAAAAAACATTTTAAAAATGATTTGGCTTGTTGTATAGAGTCCAATTTGAAATTTTGAAGTTGAACTAGGCCGGAAATACCCTGTATTATTTTTCTCCAAAAAAGATAACAATTTGAAACTAGACTTAAAAATATTAAACANATCTTATAAAAATTGTCGTGGAGGGATCAGGACAGTTGTTTCAGGTCTTTGAGATGAAATAAAAATAACCACACCAATTAAATACAAATGAACACCTTTTTTTCTATTTTTTGGAAAAATAAAAATGAACAAAACAGAATAAATTCTTTTTTTTTTAATTAAAATAAAATAATACAAATAAGTATCTTTTCTATATTTAAAAATGAACAATACTGATTAAGGCCTTTTTATAAAAAATTAAAAAAACAAAAAAAAACATTGTGCCGGCAATAATAAAGAAAATCAATTAACAGAAGTGAACAAATGAAAATAAAATGTTCTCTGGACAAATGATTACCCTGCAGCTCGTTAAAAGTCCAAGGCAAATAGTTGTCGAATTCGTATGAAGCCGGTTGTGCAGTCCGACGTGCAGAAAGATCTCTTCCCTCCGTAAAAAAGGCTGCTGAATCCAGAAAAGTCCAGTTGTCGTCCCCGGGGAAAAACAACGAGAGCGCAAACCACAAAAAAGACAAGCCACCTTTCTCGTCGCCAAGCGTTCCTCGTCTGCCAGAGCCGCCGCGCATCAAGCGAATTCTCGTGCAATCGCGCTCCAATTTGAATGTGGTTATACGACTTACGGAATTAAGAGGGATGGGAATGTCGTATGTTCTCCGTCGTTTACTATAGGATCTAAAATATCGGGAAAGTAAAGGTTAGAAACGTTTTCCTGTAATAACCAGCATAAAAAACTCGCAATTTTAACACCATTGCGGCGGATTAAAACAGGTCAGATGAAATCCGGTGTGGAAAAAATTGTTATTTTATGGACAGTATGGTAGCTATCATGATAAAAAATCCACAAAATCATTGCCAATAATGCATTGAACCTTTGATGCCAAGCTGAGATGGAAGGACCACTTGAAGAAAAAATGGACGGAAATAGGTTTAAGGTATAGACAACTATACTGGTTGATAAGACGTGGCTCCAACCTTGCTATAGAAAATAAAATATTATTATATAAATAAGTCATAAAGCCTATGTGGGCATATGGTATTCAACTATGGTATTGTACCAAAACACCGCAATATCAAAATCATACAAACACTCCAAAATAAAATTTTACGGAACTTGGTCAATGCACCTTCGTACATTGTGTTCCCGAGTACTCATCGTCAACAAGACAAGATCTTTAACGTCCGCACCTAGCCTATTCGGCCTTATCGGACGTTTTGATTCTCAAGATGAGAGCTGACGCACTTCTGCATACGACGGAATGGTGTTACCGCCGCAGCATTGGTGTAGAGTTTTCCCAGCCCCTAAGGGCCAGTACAACCACGCTTTCCGCTTGTCCACTCCGAATGATCGGGCCCGCATTGTGCATCGAGTCATATGCCGCACCCGAGGGGCTAACAGGCCGAAATACATCGGTCCCCCCGCGTGCTCCCTAGATAGAAGGCCAGTCTATCTCTCTGAGTATAGAGGCTCCCCCAGCGTAGAAACTTCCGGGAACGCCCCGGCAGCGGTTTAGTTTAAAGTGGAATTGCTAACCACCCCCTAGATGAGCACCGCCTACTGTAAAGTCTCTTATCGAGCTCAGCCTACACCTGCTACGCGCATTCGAGGGACGCCATAGGCTCAGTCTAGGTGGTTCGATCCTTCGCTTCCCCAAGGGTACCACGCCGGTCATACGCACAACAATGACAAGCATACTCGAGTCTAAGACACCGACTCACTACCCGCTTCCATTCGCTTACTTACGCATCCGAGGGACTATAGCATGATCATTACGTCTTCAACGCTTACATGCTGTCGTCCGGTCGCAACGTCTCCCGTGAGGCCGGGGGGTTTTACGTTGGCCATACGCAAGCTTCACTGAGGTCACAGATAGAAGAAGTTGTCTGGGAAGTGTCTAAGTTCCCGCCAGGGGCGTCACCACGCACAACCATGAGTCCATTCCCAATGTAACTAGGGCTGAATTTAAAACTTTTCAGTTACCCCGTGGTACTGATGGCCATACACCCTCCCCCGTCTTTGCAGACAGGATCTAGTGCACTGGCCCTCGTGTGACTCTGCTAAAGCACCCGCCGCCCATGCCGACCCTTAGGCCGACACGAGTACAGCTTGTGCTTTAGAGAGGTTGCCACGCCCTCTGGGCTGCATGCACCTTGGTACATAAGGAAATGTTAAGATCCATGAGGTCACGGCGGAAATTTGCCGCCAAACACCAGGCTCGCCTCAGCCAGCACGAGAATGTGGAACAGACCAAACTCTTAAATAACGGAAACATGGTCAGAAGATTAAAAAGAACAGAACCATATGAACTTGTATAGTTAAAAATGAATAATGAATATTGAAAAAATGTAAATCTTATTGTACCAATGAGTTTGTAAGAATGAAAACATTTATTTATTCTATAATACTATTGTAAAATTAATAGTTGGTCTAATAAGACCAGTTTTAATAAATAAATTTAATTAATGAAAAAAATAATGCAAGGATATTAGAATCCAAGCAAATCGACTCAGCCATGTAGGATAAAAATTGGCTTTGCTTTGGGTAAGGAGGTGGATGTCGACATCCAAGGCTGATCTGATGGGTAAGGAGGCTGTTGCCCTTACAGCGACCGGTAGTCTCAACGGATATACCTAATACCTAATTAGAAAACACCTTTTTGGGGAAACCGATAAGAAATGGAATCTTGCATTGAGTAGTTCAACGAAAGAGGAAGAAACGAAAACAACTTTCAAACAGTTGAGAACATGGTCTGGTCTGTACGAGGATCACGCCGCAACTAACCAAAACACTCACCGTACGGTGCATTAAACTTAAAATGAACAACACACTAGATTTTCAATATTTCTAAAAATCAAGATCACAGCAGTGCAAAAAAGGCTATTTTTTCCTTATACATTACAGTACATAAACAAAAAACCTTATCATTTGCCGAGGAATCGTACATAGATTGGGAAGAGGTTGCACAGCGAAAACACTACAATATCCTCAACAACCTGCCAATAAAAGCACAGGAAACTCAACAGGTTTTCAACAAATTTCTCATTGCATCCAAAGACACTTCCATATGTGAGCTAACTACGTATAAAAACCTATACAACATTTCAACACTCTGCACATAAAATAAAGCAAAGGAGGCTACTAAATATTTAAGGCATTGATGATTCCTTGAGGTAATAATTATCAAAGCTGGGTTGATGCAATCTAGTGACTATTAAAATGGTTAAATATGACAATAAATAGTTTAAATGTGTTTTATATACGTCATTATACGTAAAATAAAAAGAACATGTTTCCGAAGACAAGTAGAGCGGACGATACTAAGGGTAAAATATGAGTCACGTTACATATTTTTGAATATAATGTGAATATCAATGATTTTATTTTATAATTTTAATATTATCTCAAGTATATTTTGTTACGATGGTGATTTTGTATGTGGTCATACCTTTGGTTGACAACTTCCCCTGGTATCCATTGTAATAAAAAAAGTGAACTATGAAGCGCATCAGATTTTTTAGTCAAAGTGACCGTTGTTCTTTGGTAGGTCTCTGTGAAATAAGTGGTTGATCCTCTCAATTGCCTTGAGAGGATCATGAGAGAGAGTGATCTTAAGTTCCCCTAGCTCTTACGTTTTGTCTAAAACCTCATATTATTTTTTTTAAATGTAATATATTTTTTTTCAAAGTTAAGCCTTTCATTTTTCTTTATTTTAAAATTACAAGGAGTTGCCACAAGTACAGAGTTCTTTGCAAACCGGATCACGCTGAGTAGAATTTTGGGCCCGAAAGCCCTGCAAGCCTCGAGCGACAAATGTCTTCGTTCTGCTGTTAAACAAGGTGAATAGCTGTCATACTCCTCGCAATTATTATTTTTATATTTTATTATTATTTTCGGATATTTTAACATTTAACTTTATTTTTCTTTGTATTCTAATTTGATTTTATTCTCATTTGTGAAAACAAATGCCGCAACAGAAATAAAGAAAGGTCAAATCTTTTAGATTGCAGTGAAAAAATAAAGAGTATAGGGAAAAAAATCTTTTGTGGTTGTAAATTTGTTTTTAAGATGTTGACAGCGGTGATTTTTGTGGTGGGCATTTGACAGTCTCCGAATTTGACAATTTTGAGCCCTCCTGATTTTTAATTTTTAAAATGAGGCTATGTATACCAATAATATTAGAAGTGCTTAAAGTAATGAAACTTGCATATATTTTTTGTGAATAATGTATTTTAAACTTAAAATATCCTATAAGTTTTTATACAATCAATGAATGAATGTAAAATGTGTAGGTTTTACGGATTATCCACCTTGTAGTTTAGAAACGAATTTTGAATTCCGTTGAGAAAATGTTCCTTCATTATTGAATTTTTAGGCTAATTTGTACAAACGTTCACGAATGTGCAAAACGTTTTCCCCATTTCGTAAGGTGCAATATCGTCCATTATTAACAAATCCGATGATGGGTGGTCTTCGACTTCAGGGACTCCTTCGGCACGGGAGTAACACGACCTTCACCGGATTTCTATTTTTTCCATCGGTCACAAAAAATCCGCTCACTCGGAATAGACTTAAAAGAGGGTCCTGTCTCGTTTTCAAAGCCGTTTTTATTCAAATAAGGGCTGCTGTTGGCAGTTTCGACGATTAAATAAATAGCGAGACCCGGTCACCTTGTGGCCTTGTAGGGTCGTCAGACAATTTATCGTTTATTATACCTCGAGGAAGGTCGTACACTCTCGCTCAATTTCTATTCATCCTTTGCCAAAAATCCTTTAATTTGTAGCAGATTTATCAATGAAACAAGCACGAGCAAAAATTACTCTCGAAGGAAAATAAAATCCTTAAAGAATCAGGCTATCTACTTAACGAAGTAGGTGCAGTAGATAGGACATTTTATTTTTTTAAACTATCCATAAAATTTTCAATTCATTAATCTTTATATAAGGTATTGGTCGAGGTAAAAAAGTCAGTGTCACGAGCGGGATTCGAACCCACGACCTTCGGCTAAATACGCCGCTACTCTACCACTTGAGCATCGTGACTTCGATCCACTCGGACACCAACCTCCAATCTCAACCCAACCTTTCCAATTTTCCCTCATTTTTGCCATTTTTATCTCAACCAATAACTTACAAAGATTAATTAATTGAAAGATGTTATTTGGTCAATGGGATCACGAAATCTAATCCATAAAAGTTTATTTACGTCACGTTTAGAGTATAATCTTGCGAAGAAGCTTTCCGAGTGCTAATACGCGGAAGATAAATTACTCAAAAATCAAATGTTTCACAAAAGGATAAAAAAGCACATTTTTTATAATCAAAATGATAAATTGTTTTCATATGATAAACACTTACAATAATCAAAATGCCATGTCGTAAATCAGTTTGCAATCGCGTTGTATTCGGGCTGCAAAAGGCAAAATGGCTTTTCCACCTGCAATTTACATGAATTTGGTTGACAATAACATTCTGTAATTTATAACTTATTAAACAATGAAACTATCAGGAAAACAGTTTTTTCCATTTAAACTAAAAATCGTCAAACTTTGAATGATCAGGACGTCTTATTAACTAGATCACCCAAAAAAGCAGTTTTTCTATGTGTCGACATTTGTGAATTATCTAAAAACAATTGTCAATTACTTGGGGTTTTTAGCGACACGACTTCTGATGGTTAAAAGATCTCATTTTTCCTACACTAATTGTAAATGCTTTTGTTGACCTTTAAGCTCTTAATATTTGCTTTGAGCAATTGAGACGTAACTACTTATAAATAGTTTTTTCTTTCACAATCCATCTGGAATTTATTCTATTTGTATAAATGTATTTTCTACAAAAAGTCAGTTGCTCGTAAAATCTATGTACATGATATGTGCAGTGCTCGGTCCGTGAGAGATAAATTACTGAAATATCAAATGTTTCGTATAAAACGTTTAAAAACATCTTTTATTTTTTATAAGCACAACGATAAATAGCTTGAATGTAATAAAAATATATTTAAAAGATTCAAAAATGGCATGCTGTAAACTAGTGTGTAATTATGTTGTAACTGATCGTACTGTAAACACAAATTTTCCTTTTTTATATTTTTTTGAATGACACAAAAACCTTTCAGTTCAAGCAGGTTTGTCAAACAAGCAGGAACAAACCGTACTATGGAAGGAAATAAAACCATTCTATTAACATGATCATAGCTAGTGATCATAGAACATCTTTCCATGTAGTTCTCCTACAAATAAATTTACTAAATAAATCAGTAGTAGAGAAAGCATTTTAAAATAATTGTCCAGTAATTTCTTAATTTTTTTTTTTAATTTAAGACAAACCTTTTCCGTAATTCGACAAAGTTACTTCTTTAAAACTTACTTTGGAAGACTAGCATGCATTATAGAGCATGCATTCAAATAAACTTCCAATTAATTAAGGTTTTTAGTTGAAATAAAAAAGTCAGTGTCGCGAGCGGGATTTGAACCCACGACCTTCGGCTAGATACGCCGCTACTCTACCACCTTCAAATAGATTAAACGACATTTGAAAAATGGCAAAAAGAAGGGAAAATTTAAAAAAAGGTGGGGGTGGAGATGGGAAGTTAGTGCCCGAGTGGGTCGAAGTCACGATAGCTCAAGTGGTAGAGTAGCGGCGTATCTAGCCGAAGATCGTGGGTTCGAATCCCGCTCGTGCCATTGACTTTTTTATCTCAACTAAAAACCTTAATTAATTGAAAAATATTTATTGGTCAAGCGGACCACGAAAACTAGTGAATTCAAATAACTCTCTATTCTTAGCAGGAAAATGCACACACTTAACAAACATTTAGTATGCTACCCACTAAACCATTCTGTTTTAATTCCATTAAAATTAAAACCTTCAACACTTGTATAATGTGTAGGTTTCCCGATAACACCATTGGTAATGCCACTTTAAAAAAATAGAGATCGAATCTGCTGGTTGGGTCGAATGAAAGAATAGCAATAAAACTGTTGAGCTGGTGTTTACATTAAAATGTATTGAATTTGAAAGCCATGAGTGTTTAATGTTTGAGTTTTTATTTAGATTACGAATTGTGATGAAATGTACATATTTACCAACTCTTTAAAAACTGGCCACTTCTATATATGTAATCATGTTATCAGAAACCTAAAAACAGGGTTAAATGAAGATGACTTGTTTATGGCTTATTATGGAATTTTACTAATGGATCCTATGCGATCGGCCAACATTCAATACCGATGCTTCCGTTGAATTTGTGTTGTGGTCAAAAGTAATAAATACTAGTGGTGTATCAACGCCAAGCTTTCGAGAATTTGTATTGTCTTCCTCAGGGCACAGTTCTTTGACACTGCCACCAACTAATAACTAACATTTTTTACAAGGATTTCTTAAAAACTATTATCATAGCCTGTTTACCTAAACTTTATGCATAGTAAATACTTAAATAAATAATTACATAAATAATGCTTTTATAAATTACTAAAAAATCCATTGCTAAACATCACGGTGGGGAGCCTTGTCCTTTTCTAAAATCCCATTTTATATTATACCATTAATATCAGCTTTTAAATGGTGGGAATTGCTGTACCCTGGTGAATGTCCATCATTTGTTTTACAAGGCGCCGACCTGTATTTTTCTCTGTGGTCATGATTTTGACTTTATCAAATTTTTCGATAACGCAGTTCCAGGACTTTCTTCATCATCGCAATCATATTTATGTTGACGCACTCGTTCAGTCAGATATTGTTTGATTTGACTATAATATTTATTTACGTACATATATCTTCATAATTGTGTGAAGAAGAAGTTGTGGAAAAAATTTGTGACATGATGTATAACCATCTGTTTATATGTTAACTGATTATCTGTGAGTAGCCAAAAGAAAGCAAAAATTGCATTATTATTTTATTGTTTTATTAATTGTTATCTGGCTCTGTAGTGCCCTGAGGAAGACAATAAAAATTGTCGAAAGCTTGGCGTTGATGGTATGGTATGGTGAAAAAGGATACGATGAAGCTGGGTTTGCACTCCCCAGGCACTTCAGCCTTCTGGCTTATTGTACCTTCCTAGTTCCTTAATTCAGTACAATAAACTCAATCCTTCTTCTTAGAAGTATCAGGCCTTTGACTGTCGCAATTTGATTCCCCAATTTTTTTCGGTACGTTAGGTTAAATCTTCATTGAGCTGTTGCTTAACATTCGAAGATGATATGAGTGGCTGTTTCTTCCTCCTCATTACATAGTCTCCAAATGGGATCATCGCTGTATACACCAATGTTGTGTAGATGTTTTCTCAGATGCCAGAGACCGGTTAGTAGTCCTACCACTGCTCTGAGTTTGGCCCTCTCCAATTGCAGCAGTGCTTTTGCCAGTATTGGCAACATCATAAGTTTACTATGTCTAGCACTGCTAGAGTTTATCCACTTCTCTTTTTGTTTTGTTTGGATCCATTCTGCGTTGGAGGTTTCTATATTTGTTTTTGTTATCCCAAAAATATGTTCGGGGCCTATGTATGGTCTCGCCTCTTCTGGCCAGCCTGTCTGCTTTCTCTTTACCCAAAATTCCCCTGTGCCCTGGCACCCAAGATATCATCAGGTTGTTGTTTCCCCAGGTTTTGGAGATTTTGGATGCATTCACTGTCTAATTTTGAAGTGATTCTTTTACATGCTAATGCTTTAATGGCTGCTTGGCTATCTGATCTTATGAGGATTTTATTGTCAGTGTAACCTGTTTTAAGATTTTCCAGGGCACAAGCATTGATGGCATGTATTTCTGCTTGAAAGACCGAAGTGTCCCTAATGAGTTCATTGGTACCTTTATGGGTTGTTTGTGGGAAAATGCAAATAATAATTGGGGAGGGGGGTACAAACATAAGTGCTATATGAAAGACAATGATAACATAGTTCTAAATTTTTCAGGTTTGAAAAAACAGCCAAAAACAGTGACGCACCTACTATTAAGCGTTATAACTTAATTCCAAAAGAACTAAGGACGCTACCAAAATTAAAAGTGCTTATTGAGGGCAACCCACTGTACAGTGTAGAAGACTTAAAAAAATGCTTTTCTCAATGTGTCTTCTTACATGTATTTATTTTAATGTATTTTATTCATTGCATCTTACTATAATATAACAGATTGTTCAACACAAATAAAAACAAATAAATTACGCAATCGGAGATAAATAAATTAAGTAAAAAATATAGCATTTAAATTCATTCGTAAACTTGTAAATTTGTTTGTTGTTGTGACATTATTAACTGAAAAACAGCTGTATAAACTGAGAAATAATTACTTTTTAAACTGCTAAATCCTGGGTACAAATGACCAAATAATTTTATAATTACGTAGGACATCAATTTGTTATTGGTAGAATTTTTCATACGTTAATAGTAAAACTTTTATTTTACTTTTATGTTACGTAGCTTTAAAAACAATGATTTTTCCCAAACCGGTTTTCCGCACAACCCGATTGAAATTAAAACTATTTGTACGAATATTTTTTATAGCTTTTCAAAAGAGTTAGTCTCTCGTAAAACCTGTGGTTATAATCTTACGACAAGTGCGGTGTGCGAGGAGAATAAATTACCTAAATACCAAGTGTTTCGTAAAATGTTTAGAAAAAGACACGGGTATTTTTTTATGACCACAGTGATAAATAGCTTTAGTATAATACAAATGTATTTAAAAGAATGAAAATGGCATGTTGTAAATCAGTGTGTAATTGCGTTATAATTGTTCAGATTGAAAAAGACAAACTACCTTTTCCCCGCGTAATTTATATGATTTTGCACCACGCAACGATTTTTTTTTCTTGAAAACAAAATCTATTGAAAGAACCTCGCCTGGGTATCACCGGAAACTGAAAACAAACCCTTATGCCGGTAGAAATTGACGGATTTCTTACAAGATGACATAACCAAGCATTATAAATTTTCTCGTTTAATCGGATTTTTGGAAGTTGCTATAAATTATAATAAAAAGCGCATCCCGTTACGGGAAGGTTGCCTGGCTTTGGGTGTCACAATTTTTCTCAAGTCAAAGTGACGTCAGTGTAACCCCTTGACCCACTGGTGACATTTAGAAGACAGTTATTACGGTATTGCGCCCAAACTCTAATAACACGGCATCAAGTATTATTCTGTGTAAAAAAGATTAACTAATGTCACTGTACGTCCGATCTACCATTGCAAAACGTGCGTAACACACAATGAGTTATTCAGTTATGCAAGCAGTACAAACACAGAAGGACTAGATCTAGTTACTCATTTCTATATAAACAAACAAACAGGAGAAACAGTAAGACAAGGAAAAAGAAAGGGAGAGAGAGAGTGAGTGAGTGAGAGGGATTGACATACGTCCATACCCATAAACTTTTTATTTCATTTAATATATTTACTACAATCTGTAACATTATTTACAACAAATATTTAAATGAACAATTGGCATGGATTATGTGTCGTGAGGGGAGTTAGCAACCATTGTTGTTTTCCCAAATACAGAAGAGTACTAATCTTCGTTTAGTAGGTCGCGAGGCCTTCTCCTCGTCAGTCGACCGGTGGTATTATAGGTGTGGTTTCAATTGGATAAGGCAGCTCGGTTGGGCTGAGAGGAGAGTTCAGTGTGGAAAATGTTTTGGAAATCATTTTTTGCAAGAAAGGGATTTTGATGACGTTGTGAAGGGTGTTGTTGGAGACGTAGTAAGGAGTATTGACTACGATTCTGGGACTTTGGGTTGGAAGGACTGTATTATTGAGATTTTTTAAGGTTCGGCGATGCCCCACAATTTTAGTCAGTACTTCACTATTTTCGTGTTCCGCTCGACCTATTAATACATGACAATCAATTAAGGTTTTTAGTTGACATGAAAAAACGTTAATGGCACGAGAGGGATTCGAACCCACGACCTTCGGCTAGGTACGCCGCTACTCTACCACTTGAGCTATCGTGACTTCGATCCACTCGGGCGCTAACTTCCCATCTCAGCCCCACCTTTTGAATTTTCCCTCCTTTTTGCCAGTTTTCATCTCAACTAAAAACCTTAATTGATTGTCATGCATTAATTGGTCGAGCGGACCACGAAAATACTGAATTAGTGATTTAAAAATGAAGTACACTTCAATAAAGCTCTCCGTCGCCATTTCAATTGTCGTCGAGAATCCAAACCGATTACACATTTGAAAAATGGCAAAAAGGAGGGAAAACTCATAAGGTGGGGTTGAGATGGGGAGTTGATGTCCGAGTGGATCGAGCCCAGTTGGTAGAGCAGCGGCGTATCTTTTTCAACTTTTTTTTCAACTAAAAACCTTAATTGATTGTCATTTAGTCAGTACGATCAAATTGGTTTTAGTACTGTTTTGTAGATTGTAAGTTTGTTTTGCTTTGAAACGTTAGTTGCGTGACAGTAGTTTAGTAGTCCTGTCGGCTTAGTCGTGTGGTTCCAGGTTAGTCTTGAGTCTAAATTGTACCCAAGACTCAGTCTGTATTTGGGATAGGAGTACTTTTGAGGAGTATTGTATGAGGGGTTTACCTTCGGTGGGTGGATGATTCATGTGTGCTTTTGCTCTCATTATGCTTTATACGCCAGTGTTTGCTCCATTCAGCTATTTTTAAGACAGCTCCTCCGAAACAGTTGTGGGATCGGGATGAGAGGATGGCACAGCTGTGTGGTCAGTAAAGGATGGTGAAGTTGGGATATCTGCTGTGAAGAGGACGTAAAGGGTCGATCCACACTGCACTGATGCTCTCCCGTTTTGGAGGACAATAGTCAAACTGGGCTGATCTTCGACGGACTCTGAAGAATCGTTCAGTTAGGTAGGAACGAAGGATTAGGTGCGTTGCCACAAATGACCCGCGTCACGCCGCCAACATCTAGCAACCTTAAATAATATTACCTTAAAGAAAATTTACGATTCCATAACCTTTACAAAATTATACAGAAATATGTTTTTTACGTAAAAATAACTTCCAAAATATAATAATAAAAATCAAACATTCCAAGGCAGTCTCGTCCAGATAGCAATTCCTTTTAATGCATTGTGAAAAATGCAAAATAACGCTGTTAAAACATATTTTAAATTCTTCACGTTCTTCATTTAATAATGGATTCATCTTTAGGAATTAATCGTTAGAAACTAGGAAAATAAACCGTTCTCGAAATTAACCAGACCATTTCAAACTTGTTCTTTCTCTTATCGCCAGCTGATTTTACTATAGTTGTGTAGGTTTTCTTTTTTCCTGATGAACCTTGATTCTAAACTCTTCAATAAAGGTAAGCACTGTATTACTCAAATAAGGCATGAAAAAATAAACAATCACCAAGAGCTTTACAATAAGTAGGTTTGATCCGAAACTTGTAACAAGAAGCATGAGTTAATTTAAACTTATCCGAGTTTATTATTGTTTTAACATGTTTGTCAAAAGAAATTTAAACACACAATTCAAATGATCATCGTGCTGTACTATTTAAATGTCATACAAATGTATATAAATAAAAAGAACAGCCTCCATTATAGAATCAGATGTTTTTTTTTATTAATCAGTGGATACCCTGATAAATGTTGACCTTCTCGTTTTTCTTCTGCTGTGGGTAGTTCTCTGATACCTACTTTTTCGAATATAGTTGAGATAATTTAGCAACTTCTCGGTTAGTGGGTTAGCAAAAATGACTATGTGTAACTATTTTCCCGCGTCATCAATGCATTTTAAAACCGTGCGTTTTCATACGTTTTGTACTTTTTTCGGTTGGGAACTGCATATTTTTAAAACCAACTTGGATGACCTTTTGCATCCAGTAAATATAAAGACAACGTTATCTCACTACGAATAAGAAAAGCGACTACACTTAGAAATAAAAGTTTAATTTGTTTGGCGGTTTTTAAAAGGACACATACAATTTAATCCACTTTATACACTTTTTTTTTTTATAAATAGGAAACTATTCTTGTCTATGATTCTGTACTTTATTGTCTACTGCTTTATTTTTGCAATATTTTATAATTTTTTGACTGAATCTTAGTTATCGTTTGTAGTCGGCCTTCCACGCGCTTTTTTGTCTTCTAGAGAAAAATGTCATTGTCTGAACTTGACCGACTACCTCTGGCATAGCTAACCCCACCATCATCTTCATATACTGCGTAGATTTCACCTTGTGGTTGAAGAGAAGAAGTTAAATTTAGAAAAAAAGCGTATGAACAAAATGAGGAAGACGAAACATCTCAAAATGACAAAGAATATTGACCTAATTAAATAATTACTTAAACAATTAAATAAATTGAAGTTTTCATCAAGAAGGTAGAACATTAATATGACATTTGAGACATTAAAGGAATATTAATTTTTCCTATAGCGTTTTCTTCCCTTTATCCCTATCATTATTATTATTATTTTTACGGTTTCTTTAAATTTATTGTTAGATTTCAATATGATCAAGTGATATTTCAAACATAAAACTAACACATGACGTGTATTACATTTTTCTATGTTAATTTACTGGATTGTCGTTCCTCTATTTAATAATACATCAGCGAGACAAAGAAAATAATAAAATAAGATCATGTTTTGGATGATTAATGATTATGATGAGAAATATCTCTACTGACCAAAGGAAATAACAAAACCCATGATTCTGGCTGGCGAATGATATAGTATATAATCTGATTTTATTATCAAATTATATAAGTTTGACTAAATAAAAAAGTAAGAAAACACAAATGAAAACATAACAAAATTTTGAATCAAATTGTTGAAATTGAGTTAACTCCTTGCCAGAGATTTGGCACCGTGTTTGCATTTTTATACACAACAGCAGTCCTTTCAATTTATAATAAACTATATTGTGGGCCGGGTCGTCCGAGAGGCTTTTGCGCGTCAAAAGCACGATTCGTAGATGCCCCCCCCCCCGAGAACCTGAGCCGGAAACAAGGAATCGTCCTTACGCGATTAAGAATAGGCCACACTCGGTTGACACACGGGCACCTGCTCTTGGGCCAAAGCCCGCGCAGGTGGCCCTTATGCAGGGAAAGGTTGCTCGATGTGTCTCACATACTGGGAACATGCCTTGAATCCCTACAGGGAGCGTGTAGGCATGCCATCCAATCTGAAGATGGTGCTCGAGCACTGCAGTGAGTTTCAGTCCCCTGGTCCGCTTTTTAGTGGAAATTGGGTTTATTTTATTGGATATAATATGTCTTATGTGTTGTGTGTCTATATGTTTTGTCTGAGTGGATGTATTTATTAGCGTGAATGGCGAGGGGTGAGGGTGAAATATAACGTCATCATCGCCCCTCGAACGTTGCGAGCGTATGAGTGTGTGTTCGGGGTCGATGACGGAATATTTATAAAAGTACTCCATTGACCCCAATCTAGATTAGTTTGAGTATAGGTCGGTGGAGGAATATCAAATACTCCACCGACCAAACGGAATGAGTGTATTGTATGGATGTATTTATGTGTATGGATGTATTTATTTGTATGAATGATGGTGTTTGAAAGTGTAAATGGAATATAGACATAGTTTGGGGCTGAAATGACCTAGATGTCGGAAGCTCCAGTTTAAAAAACAATAAACAAATTTAAAAAAATAAAAATAAACTATATTTTTTTACATATAGCGTTTGATCATGTTGACCTTTTTCGTAGATTTCTGTTCGAACAACGGTTCCGTTTTTATTAATAAATAATTCTTATTCAAAATTTTTAGCATTCTGACTTCATGTTTTATTTAAAATTATGCAAAGCGTCCTATTTTGGGAAGACGACCTCGATTTGAAACGTCTGATGCTGCACAATTTGCTTAAAAAGTTGAAATACAAATTATCTTATTATTACAGCTATATAATAAATTTAGCTACTGACTATTGCTTAAATGTAAACAACGAAATGAAGAAAATCTACAATCGAAACCATTATAAGTTTCATATGCACAGTTCATGATTAATGTGTCAAACTTCAGTGTGTAACTACATCGAAAATATAACAACATAGTTTTTCTTGACCTCTCTCCGATTTTCAGTAATAAGTTTGATATTATGCACAATAGACCAATATTGGTCGCGGTGTACAGTTCGTTAAGAAGCCGGCTTCTATAGAATCTAATCTAAAGTTGATATTTCTGATGTTACTTAAATTTCTTAAAATCGGAGATCCTTAAAAACAGGCCAATCTTCTACCCTTTTCACCCGATACTTCGCGTTTTTATTTTTAAAAATGTTATCACACCTGAAAAATTTAAACAATGATTGGAAGAATAGCAGTCCCAACCAACGGACGGCGGGATCGTCCCACATATTGATGTTTCTTGAAGCTCGGTTCTCAAGAAAGAACGGTAACAAGGAATTTTTTTCTTCTTTGTCGCAGATCTGGATCAATGCATTTGTAGAACATAGTTATTCAGAATTAATCTCAGATCTTCCCCAAACTGTGATGAACCGTAAATTTATATACGTGTATTCTTCGAGTATCAGTACGTATGAGTAGAAAAGAGAGATTTGCTTGGATGGGGTGTTTCTGGTCGAGGAAATGTGTAAGCCGTTTAGTTGGGAGAGATAATTAATATCCGAGAATGAAATCGTGTATAGGTTTTTAATCCATTTTGCCCAAATTTACAGTAAAGTTTATTTCTGTTGACAGAGGCAAATTTTTAATTTTTAAAAAATGGATGGTGAGGAAAGTATCGAAAACGTTGACGTTCATTTAGAAGAAGATGATTGGCAAGTGACAGACGATACGCCCTGGTACTTAAGAGGCCCGAAAGTGTTCAAAGTGCCCAGCTTACCATTTTCCGATGGAGATGTCAGTACAGATACCGACGCTCCGACGAGAAACTTGGCGAAATACCAGCTTAGGCAGGGTCCAAGTATGGTCAACCTGGGCCCAGACTACTGGCAAATCAGAAAACTCATGAAATTCATGAAAGTATAACATTTCACGTAAGTTATGCCCACTCTGGGAATCCGTAAATCAGACAAGGCGTGTTTTAGGCCGGTGATGAGTCGACCACGGTTGTTTCATTGGCCTGCCTGGCCGATTACGATTTGATGAAACCTGAAAATCAATATGCCATAGTTGACACAGGCGGCATCGAAATCCTCATAAACACCTTGGGGGTCCAGAGCATAAAATGTATCGTAAGTATTCATGTAAAGAAATGACATACAGAACAATTATAAACATATCTATCAGGTAGGTGCGTTGAGGACGATAAAAGAGCTGATCAAAAACAAAAATTTAGCAATTACACTGATCAACATGGGCATTCTCTGTGAGCTTATAGCTCTTCTTTGCCACTCAGAAAGCGACATTATTATTTTGACAGTTCAAATCATCGATGTTTTCGCTGAACAGAGAAAAACGAGAACCATCATAAGGAAATTAGACGGCATACCAATGCTCGTATGTTAAGCCTAAATCCATAAATAAAGACATAACTCCAAAACAATGCTGATTTCAGATGGAAATGGTTGACATCGACCAGAAGATTCTTTTTAACAGAAGAGATAGATGCCCAAAACACAAACGGCTTTGTTTGGAAATAGCTATAACTTCTGTACATGTTTTGACACAGCTCAGCAAGTCAAGAAAGGTCAGGTCTGTCTTGTATGAAAACGGCATACTCAAGGTTTTAAAAGGACTTCTGACCGCCAAAGAAGAAGAGCTAAGAATAAGTGGACTTAAAATGATAACTAACTGTGCATCTTTGGTAACATATTTGCTTACTACTCTTTAATATATCTATAATAAACTGTTGTTTTTTTTTAAAATAAGCCTGAGTTTAGAAAATCATTTGAAATAGACAAAACCCTGAAAACAGTGCTTAACCATTGGAAGGATCCTGAAAGGGAGGAGCTCGTATTAAGAATTATATTCAAGGTTTCTTAGTTTTTTTTTTTTTTTTTTTGTGAAAATTATAACATTTTTGATATTTTAGTGTAGCGTAAGCAAAATAGGAAGAAATCAAGTTGTTGAATTTGGCGCTTTGGAACGACTCGTGAATCTTGTCAAGTCCCCGGCTTCTTTGTCGAACCCGAAGACTTTCAAATACGCGGTCGGATGTGTCTATCGCCTTGGCGTCCATCCTGGTGTAAGAGATAAACTGAATTCGTATCAACTGATCCCAACGCTTATCAGGCTGCTAAGCTACGAGAAAGAAAGTGTAAGTAGATAAAAAAATCATGGCGAAATAGATACAGGACACACATCCACTATACGTTAACTTTAAGTATTTTGTAAAACATTTCAAAGTATAGTCAGCTTTAATCGATTGAGCACAATATAACCGAATAAATTATTAATGATCAAGCACCGCACGAGGTGTGCATAAAATTTGACGAAAGGGTACTTCAAACCAAACTGGTTTGACACTAGTGCAACTTCATTGCATTTTTTATCAGTTGCATTTTTTGTCTTCCAAAAATTAAGATTAAAATGCGCGGAATTAAGATTTTATACTGGAAAGAAGAGGTTCAAGTTTATGAAAACTGGTTTTTGGATACCTTAAACAGGAATTTAGAGATGAGATTAAATGCCATTTTTTATCGATTTTTTTTAGAAAATTGATTACAAAGTGTGAATGAGGTCAAATGAAGTTCATACAAAATTAATGCATCAATTGATTTTTTTTTAACGCTCCATTGCTCGTATACTTTTTGTCGGAATTTGACCTTTAAGGGATTTATTGACGGTCAAATGAAAGAGACTTTACCAGTTTAGCTAATTACCATAAAACAGCTTGACATTCCAGATGTAATCGTATAGTATATCGCAATATAAAATCTATTTAAGCTGTTCGAGTTTTAGTTGAACGTAATGTAGTCATGTAAATTTTACATGCTGTACCCTAATGGCAATTTGGCTTGTATTACTTTTTATTTGCTCAAAGTTTATAATCAATTTAACTTGATTTTGTATATTCTGTGGTAAATTTTACTTTAAAATCGTCTTATGTAACACATTCATCAAATTTTATACCGCCAGTAAATATATCACTACTGTTTCGGTGTGGTATATACAATTGAACATGAAAAAATATTTTCAGGTCCTCATATATATAACTGGTATATTATCTTTTATGACGTCATATCCATCAAATTGGAAGCTGGTGAAGGACAGCGGTGGTTTGGAGCCGTTGATGCATATGTTGCAGTACAAAGCAGAATCCAAGTTGATGAGTAATGTGGCAAGAATAATTGGCGACATAGCCCACGATCCTTCCATTATGAAAGAAATGACCAACATGGAGGTCCTGAGACTCCTTTGGTCTTTGTTAAACTCGAAATCACCGAGAGTGCAGGAGCAGGCTGCACGAGCTTTGGTTCCAGTTATAAAGCAAACACCTGTAAGTAATTTTAATATTTATTTATTACTGATTACTAATTTATACAAGCTCTGCCCGCACATCACTCACCTCGCGCTTTGGTACTGCGGGGTCAGACTTCGGTGTCATCCGTCCTACTGCCGAAGTTGGGCTCTAGGGGCTGACTACAGGCCATTTCAGCTCCTAGGTAATCTCAAATCCAAATATACTCACACATAAATACAGCCATTCCTGTGTACATCACATCCACTCAGAGGAGTGGAGAACATGATATTCCTCTATGACCCTTTAAATAGGTAACTAACCTAACTGAGAGTCGATGAATACTTAGGTGGCCTTCTTACATAAAGCCAAGGAACGACTTCCCTCCATTAGATGGGACTCATCGATCAATCTTTCTCTGATGCTAGAAATATATGCGGGCATTGACACAAGGCATTGGGTGAGGCTGACCCTTCTTCAACGGTCAGACCCTCCGAGGTCCACCTACCGACAGTGTTCTTGATACAGTAGAGCTTCTCTGTCGTCCCGGCTCTCCGAAGCTGACATTTTCTTTTAATTATGTTTTCAATGTATTAGATTATAATAATCTCTATATGTAGCCAAGGAATGGTACCCTTAAATTAAGCGGGAGAGCAGACATGCTGGACACTTACGCGGGCATTCCCCAAAACAAATGTCCGGTGACAACATGACCTATTCTTAATCCTGATCCTTAATCCTTAATCCTGACGTGGCTTATTCTTATGAGGTGAGAATGATCCTTTTTCTATGGTTCAGGACCTTCGAGGGCAACCTAACGACAATCTTGATAAATGGGAGTTTCTCCTGACGGCCTATCGACGTCACTTGCTTTTAATCTTGTTTTTGTTATAGATTTAGCATCGGAGAGCCCGATTACAGTGATCAGGTTTTTTAATTTATTTTTTTTCGTTTAGGATGCAGGTGAAGAGATTAGAAATTTATCAGGCGCGTTGGATATTATTATGGGCCTCCTGGATTCTGACGATTTGGGTGTTGTCGCAGGCGGTTGCGAGACCCTTGCCAAAGTCGCCATGAACCCTGAAAACCTCGGCATACTCACGCAAATGGGAATAGTTCCAAAAATCTGCGAGCTGGTCAACGTCGTCAGTTTCTTGGTTTGTTTAAAGCATAGAATCAAGTTTTAACATTTCCGGTTTTCTAGCAAAGCGACGTTCTGCGTGAAAGCCTCGGTGTGGTGATTGCCGGAGTGGCCAGCGATCCTAAAGACAGCTTCGAACTAGGAAGGCTCGGCTGCATAAAGCCCCTTGTACAGTTCTTAGGATCATCTAACATCCAAGTTGTCATTTCCGCAGCATATGCACTATGGAAACTTAGCTACGATCCCATCAACTGCATTTCGCTTCACCAAGCCGGTGTTGTGCCTGTAAGTGTAACCAATTTTATTTTTCTCAGCGTTTTCTTCAAACTTGAACTTTCAGTTCTTGATTCAATGCGTTAAATCGGAAAACAAATCATTGCAAGAAGCAGCAGGGGGATGCTTGTACAACATAAGGAACTTGGCCCACGACACGGAAGAAATGAAGTGCTTCACGTTGCAAGACAGAGCACGGACCATGTCCGAATTCAAAGCTAGAGAGTCAGTTTTCATACCTCGTCCCGCCTACCCCGATGACGTTGAGTATTAACAAAATTACATCGTCGTAAATTCATTGTCGTTTTATTTATTTTGAAGAGAAGGGTTAAGTGTTTAAAAAAGTAGTTAGCGTTATTTTCTGCTACTTCATTATTAGCATTTACCCCTATGTCAAATTATATAATTTTCATACACTGCGTTCATACAAGACATAAAAACCAATAGTTCAATGCTGTATGAGTCAGTTTTACGCATTTTCCGTTTGGCGTGAATTCATACTTGTTATTCAGGGATAAAAGCTATGAATAATTTTAGGTTTTACAACACGAAAGAGGTTTGGCTTGCCTCGAGGTATTAGTTCAAAAATAGTCGATTTTTCAGAATAAATAAGTATCCTTCTTCCATACATATTAATCTGCAACTGCTGTCTTTCTGTTAAACTGTGAAATCATTCATATATATTTCTGCGTAAAAAAGTCATAATTATTTCTTGATATTCTTTGTTTTTGTACGGTTGTGAATTAATATTCTCCTAAGCTCTGTTATATTTATCTATTGCCATGTTTTCACGTTATTATATTTTTAATCAGAAATCGTGAGATGCGGTCTGGTGTGATGTAGGTTTCAGAAAAACATTTTCTTTATCGTGCCAACGTTTCGATCTTTATTGAGATCATCTTCAGGGCCTGGGATTTACAAACATTGTTTACGTTTAACAAATACATTTAGGATGTAGAAAAGTGAATTTATACAATGCAAAATATATTTTTTATATTCAATGAAATATTTCTACTCGCTTAAAGTGTTTGTCTTCTGTGTAATTGTGCCATTCTTGCGTGTCGTGTTGAGAATCTTAATCTCACTGGCACTCTCAACACGACACGCAAGAACGGCACAATTACACAGAAGACAAACAGTTTGAGTGAGTAGAAATACTTTGATTGAATATAAAAAATATATTTTGCATGATATAGATGTATATAGAAAACCCACAACTACAGACACTATGATACCAGCGGATTCTTCCCACCCATGGTCCCAAAAGGCTGCTGGTTTCATTTGGCTCATAGACCGGATGTTAAAACTTCCGCTAACACCTGATAACTATAAAAAATAATTAAAAACTATTAAAACCTTAGCAAAAAACAACTGGTATCAAGAAATATTTATTGATAGGTTGCTAGTTAAAAGAATAAAAAAATTAACTTTAAACGAATCAACAATAGGACTCAGTCACCCCACCACAAATGAATCAGTAGATTTCCGTTGTTTGCCATACATTGGTGAATTAACGCAAAAAGTTAGTAAAATTTTTAAACAAGAAGGTTTTAGAATAGCTTTTAGAAGTACGGGTTCACTTAAAAACATCCTCTCAAAACCTAAAGACAAAGTAGACAACTTGGCAAAAAGTGTGGTTTACAACTCAATTGTAACGATTGTGATATTAAATATATAGGACAAAGCGGTAGAGAAATAAAAACAAGAGTAAAAGAACACTTGCCTAAATCGAGCAAATTTTCGGAATTTAAGGACCATCTAAAAGAAACAAAACATAATTTCAATTCAAATTTAAATACAAGAGTGTTACATAGTTTCAACAAAGGGAAAGAACTAGATTGGTTTGAGAAATTTGAAATTAAAAAATGTAAAATTGAACAATATAAATGCATTAATAATATAACAGATTTTGATCTACCTCCCATTGTAAATATGTACATAAATAATATCAAACATCCAAATAATTAATCTAATTATTTTAATTGTTATTATTTTTATAGTAATTTATAGTAATATTAAGTATTTATTATTCTAATATTTATTTGTGTTATAATTTCCGCGTTTCGCACGTTCGAATTGAGCGTCATTAAAAAAATCAGCTGATAATTGGAACGTCGCGTTGGCGGAGGTAACAGCGGTTCACTTTGGCAATTCATGTCGAGAGACGTGGTTGTAGAAGTCCTTCAACCTGATGATGAGCTAAAAGGCTCGAAATCCGGATCGTTGCAAAACAACTTACTGTGAGTAGGAACTATCCTTTTAAAAAGTATTGAACACCACACTCACTCCATTATTTATCATTTGTATCATTTCTATATATTTTGCATTGTATAAATTCACTTTTCCACATCCTAAATGTATTTGTTAAACGTAAACAATGTTTGTAAATCCTAGGCCCTGAAGATGATCTCAATAAAGATCGAAACGTTGGCACGATAAAGAAATGTTTTTCTGAAACCTACATCACACCTGACCGCATCTCACGATTTCTGAATAATTATCGATTAACGGTCACTAATCACCACACACGTTATTATATTTTGTTCATTTTTGAAATATTATTATATAGACAGACTGCCGTTTTTCTAATATCAACAGAAGCTTTCATTTTTTCCAATCGGTACTTTATTTTATGGATGTGTTCAGGCCGTCGTCCGATAGCACGACAGAGGGTGAAACAGGGCAAGTCGACATTCACATCTCTATTTCTGCAAATTCTGTCTTGTACAAATTAAACTAATAGCAATAAATGTAGGATTCCAAAGACTAAATGCTGGGTTTCGGCACCTTAAAATGCTATCATCAGGGCTTTCCCACGGATGAAGAAAGCGATTAACATGGAAAACTATTGTACAAAACTTTTGGGTTTAAGGCTATGATGCACATGGCCAGCATAATACATTTTGACGGTGAAAACATCATAGCAGTCCAACCGGAGGCCACTGGGTCGTCGCTTTCTCACCCATTAATTTTTAATCCTATGTACATAGTTTCCGTAAATAGCTGTAATGTTAGTTTCTAAATATATAAAAAACCAAGTTTTGTAAATATTCTCTGTGATCACAAAAGTACCTGAAAGAAATTGCTAGTCAGAACAAAAAATAAAATAGTTGGACCTTTAGTCATATGGATTTTTAGCGAGATGTCAGTTTTCATTATCTGCAGATCGATCGACGAACATCATATCTAAGAGCAATAATTCAAATGCGCAAAGCTTGTTTTTCCTTTGATTAACTTCATGTACAAAATTAATGCATAGGGTATGAAACTGGATGTTCCCAGTCATGTATACTAGGTTGCACCAGAGCGAAACCCTTTTCCGCTGAACCGACTAACTTTTTTTAAAATTAATTTTCTTTTTATCCAAGGTTTTTGGTTGAAATGAAAAATTCATAAGTTTTGCCGGGTTTTATTTTAGAATTTGGAACAAATTTGTCGTTGAAAAAAAACGACACATTTGCGTCTATTTTTTTAACATTTATTTATCGGATTGGTACAAAATTACTGTAGGCTTTGAAAATTTATTTATTTGGTGGTGCTTATCATGTAAACCAAGTTAAATACCCAAACCTAATTTATGGATTATGTATGGTGATTAGTGACCGTTAATCGATATTTATTTAGAAATCGTGAGATGCGGTCTGGTGTGATGTAGGTTTCAGAAAAACATTTTCTTTATCGTGCCAANTTATATATATTTTTATATATATTCAATCAAAGCATTTCTACTCACTCAAAGTATTTGTCTTCTGTGTAATTATGCCATTCTTGCGTGTCGTGTCGAGAGTGCCCGTGAGATTTTGCTATTTTGTGTTTATATACGTTGGATTTTGAAGGGGTGGGGAAGAATGTCGGTATAGAAAAGATATTTTTGTATAAGGCATCGGCTTCTTTGAGGTGAAAAGAGCCGACGAAGAGAAAAAATGTGTTGGTAATGGTTCCGTCAGATTTTCCTTTCAGGATTAGATAGATAAAAGAAAGGGATAAAATAGGAAAAGGAAACCTAAATTGTTGGGAAATTAGATTATGTGAAAAATATTTGATGTGTGGAATGTAATGTGATGATATAGATATGTTATCTGCCTTCATGGGTTATAATAAATACTTTTATCTGTTATCTTTTATAGGGGAACATTTTAGTTTATATTGAATTTTATTAGAATGAGGACCTGCAAAATTAAATATCTCCAAACTAGATTTTCGTCAAATTTATTTGTTATTTAAACTTGAACGATGTGCGGAGGGTCGAAAAAGGAAAGGCGTTACTGGCAAAACTAGGCATAGGTTATACCAGAACAACTCGCGGGCACCTTCTGCCCAGAAGACGAAGCGTTTGTTCGATAGCACGAATAAAATAACGGTCGAACCTTTCAATTGTAGAAAGCTTGACGTTTAGGCAATATTTTCATATATCGTCCGACCTGTGTGAATCTTGAAGTATAGTGGCGAGCAGAGTTCGCTGTTCAGGTACCTCAGGGCTATAGGGATTTTTAAATGTACATAGTGTTTATGTGTTTGTTTTGGTATGTGCTGTGTCTATATTGAATTTACGATAAAATATTAAAATGAATGTAATTTATTAGCTTGAATGGATGGGGGTGTTTAACTCCGTTCCGAGGTACTATCGAGTACTCTGCGAGAGTGAATATAGCGAGACTTTCATGTATGGGATGTTGTGTTTATTGTAATTTATTGGAAGAAATATCATTTATTGGCGTGAAAGGTTGATAGATAACTCCGTTCCGAGGAGTATCGAGTGCTCTAGGGTAGTGTATGACATCTGGACAGCAACAGTAAGTTATTTGCGAGAATGGACTGACTCCACTCCCGCCTCGAGCAATATCAAGTACTCTGGGAGACTCAGTGTGACTAGACTTCGATGTTTGAATATGGTAATGATGAATAAATATGTTTTATATGGTTTAGCCTATTCTGTAGATGACAACCTGCGGTACAAATGAGTGGCTAGTATTTTAGGAAAATTAATAGGATAATTTTCATAGAAAACCACAGTCTTAATAAGAAATCAAGATTTTTCAAACGGCTCCGAATGAAAAATATAGACAAGAAATACAAGTAAAACACGCAGAAAGCCAGCATGACCTCAGCTTTTTATCAACTCCTAAACGTCCCATATTATTCAAGAATTTATTGAACGAGGAAAACTGTGATATTAATTTTATATATTATTATTTTATATATTAATATTATCATACACACCCAAAAAACGAGGATCTGGGATAAAAGACATAAAAGATAAAACAAATGAACGTGAGAGGAGTTTTCCAGTTTTATTG
Source organism: Cimex lectularius (assembly GCF_000648675.2). Classification (NCBI taxonomy): domain Eukaryota; kingdom Metazoa; phylum Arthropoda; class Insecta; order Hemiptera; family Cimicidae; genus Cimex; species Cimex lectularius. The sequence continues at coordinate 35,893 of NW_019392979.1, read as the reverse complement.
TATAACCTGTACAATTTCGAACAATGCCACAGTACAACACATTGACTACCACTCTTTGTGACTTCAAAGATAATTTACTTAAAATTGATAAATGCGTATTGATATATTATCCAACCACACGTGGGATATCTTAATTTTGCAGTGTGAATGTATTTATTAGCGTGGGTGATGAGGTATGTCAGGCCTGTGACTGAATATCGAGTAGCTCACAGGCCCGCCAAATTAATTTAGGTAATTATATATTGTTGTGTGATGTGAGGGACAGGTCACCGCTATCAAGGTTGTAGTAATACTACTGAGATGCTGCGACCTCTCCAATATGAATGTATTTACTAGCGTGAATGTTTTGTGTAAATGGACGTGATGTCGAGGAATATCGAGTACTCCACAAGCCCGTCAAAAGGAAATTAGTCTAATGGATGAATGAAATTCTGTACATACAATATGAATGTATTTATTAGCACAAATGGAAGGAGTCGGTAGGATTATGACTATCCTACCGACTTTTTATTTAGTTATAGGGGCAGGACTTCAGTCGTGCACCTGTACTCTGAGCCCTGCTTACTTGTGTACTTTGCGCCGTGTCAAAGACTAAACCTTGCGGCTTGAAGTATTTTTAACAAACCACGTGTGGGATGTAGGAACGAGCAACAAGACATTCCTCTGTTAGTAGGAAACAAAATTAAAAGAAGAGATATAGTGAATGAGAAAGAGATGAAGTTGAAATGAAACAAAGAAGAGATGTGAGAATGTGAGAAGCTTATATACGTGAGGTGCCGGGAATGACCCTAGTAGATAGCCGGGCGGAAAAAGAAAAAAAACTATATTTCTATACGTTCAATGTCGCAGCGTGTCGTATAAGGTAAGGTAAAGTTACCTATAAGTTATAAAGTCTTAAGCCGCAGTCCAGCAACTACTTACATGAAGTACCAATAAATCCTATTATGGCTATGGTAAATAATGTAAACCTGGTTGATTGGTTCACTGTATATTTGGTCTAAAAAAGATATTGTGTATAGGCCATAAATAAAATATTCAATAAATATTGTATAATGTTATAATTATAACGTATTATTTATATGTACAATAAGTTGTGTAATGGGGAATTGTTCGTTAATAATTAAGTGAAAAACAAAAGAAATAATTCCTTTTATACCAATAATATGTATTTTCAAAACGTCGATTTATTCTTCTAAAATAATTGAATGTAGAATGTGGATAATTTTATAGATACGCTTAAAGACAAAAAAATTCTTTCCTCTGATCCTTGGCAATAAAACAAAAACTGGGTTTGGCGGCCGAGTATATATGCAAGCCCGAAACGGGAAGATGTCACAGTCTGGTCTCGGCAAGCAAACCAACATGAACTCTCTTGTAAGATGATTTTCACAAAGAAATCCATAATTAGAATAACGGTTTGAATTGTTTGAATGAATACTTTTTTTTTCATTAGTTGGTACTCTTCTGCATTATCGGAGTTGCTGTTGCTCAGCAATACCAACAGCAATATTACACTCCTGCAAGGTTGGTTCAGCCCGTTCTAACCGCAAACCTTGTCCAGACCAAGGCGAAACCTGTCGCCGTCCTCAGTCAGAACTCTAACTTTAACTTCGATGGAAACTTCAACTACGAGTAGGTGGATAAGTGATAATCGAACATTATCTCATTTCTAATTTCGATTTTAGCTTTCAGTCTGAAAACGGCATCAGCAGCCAGGTCGTAGGAAGCGTCAAACCTCTCGGACCCGACGAACAGGCCCAGGTCTTGCAGGGAAGCTACTCGTACACCGCCCCCGACGGTACACCCGTAACCACAAATTGGTTCGCTGACGAAACCGGATTCCACGCTTCAGGAGACCACCTCCCAACCCCTCCCCCAGTGCCAGAAGCGATCGCCAGGTCCCTCGATTTCCTCAGATCCGTCGAAGCATCCCGGCCACAAAACGTTCAAGCCAAATACTAATCGAGCTGTTCCTTGTATATTACATGTAATATAAAATTTAAACTTTATTGACAACGTTATTTCAAACACCTTCTTACGCTTCAAATATTTCAGTGCATGTACCTGAAATGTTGAGCCGACAGTATGATGTTCAAAGTTTAGTCAAGTTGTCGTAGTTGCTGTTGCTCAGCAATACCAACAACACTCCTGCAAGGTTGGTTCAGCTTGTTCTAACCGCAAACCATGAGTTGAGTATGATATTCAAAGTTTAGTTTTTTTGACCAATGTCTGATTGGCATTAGGTGCGGCAGCTGGACATTGCCAAGAGAAGGTGAACATGTAGCACTGCAATTCAAACTGTTGTGCAGGGGCTTTTAAGAAAGACCTAATGGTGTAGAAAGTAGTTAATTTAAATCACGATTAATCTGGATCTCGAAATTGTCTGAATGAAAAGCAAATTAAAATTTTTGGCAAGTTTTTGACGAACTTTATAATCGTCATCAGTGCAAAACATTTATAAAGATATCTGAATATTGACTTAGCTAAGTTTTTACTAAATACGTTGGAATTTCCTTGAAGACCGACTCAGTCCCAACATTGCCAAAGATAGATAGATAAATAAGATTATAGAGGAGCCGACCTCTGTACGAACTGCGAACCGCGACCAGTACTGGTTTATTGTGCATCTATCTCCATTTACCTGTTTACCAGACTCCAAAGCTTTCCCCTGTGCATCCTTCAGGCCCCGGCATTTCCTCTCCCGGGATTAGGAATCTCAGCTTACATAGGCCTTCGCACCAACGGAGGACTTGTTCCGCTGTTTATTCTTCTTTTTGCCAAATATCTGCACAGGTTTGTTTCTACCACTCCTTGTCTATACATATGCCTCCGGAGTCTGCAGTGTCCAGTTAGCAGTTCAACTACTAGTCTTGGTACATTCTACATTTAGTAGTCCTGCCGTTAATTTCTGTGATGGTCTTTTGATAAACTTTTTCGCATCATCTGTCCCGGGCTACATTCTCATTGAGTGGAGGACTATCCATTGTGTAATGAATCCGCGTTTTTGGCAGTTTGGTAATTCAAAAAAGGTTTCAGGACCAATAGGTGATCTCATTGAATTTTCCTTGGCCATATATCGACCTCTTCGTTGACCCTCTCCCTTGTGTGCCCTCGCACCTAGAAAAGGGTGAATATTTTATTTTTCCCAAAGGCAGACAGAGGTCGAATGCAGTCCCAAACGACTCTGGACTTTACCCGCTATGCGCTATTGGTTGTCCGAGTAAATGGCTATTCTTCTAATGACAGTTCCCAGCCTTTTTATTTCCCTGAAACAGTGTTCAATAGCCGCACTTTGCGCTTGAAAGACGATAGCATATTGTCCAAGCCTCATATGAATTCTAGTCCTTGGTTTATTTTCGTAAATGCTAGCTCTTGACCCATATTGGGTTTAGGAGCCATCTGTGAAAAAGATATAGTCGGCATTAACTGAGATCCCTTTCTCCCAGTCTGCTATGCAAGGTATTTTTTGTGCTATATTAGCAATTTTTGTTGAAAACTGATTTTAGGGGTCATGGCATCAGTCGGCATCCTCAAACTTCTGTCTTGCTGAAGCCCCCCTCGAAGCTTTAGTTGCTCCCTGTTATGTGAGTAGGCTATTGGAGCCTGTCCCCGTGCATTAGCTGACGAATTGGCTCTGGCCTCTCCCTGCATTAAGATGTGTAGTGGTGGTAGATTGAGAAGGTTTTACATTGCCAAGGATTGTAACAGTATCGCCAACAACCGACAGGCCCACGTCTTGCTACACGTACACCGCCTCCGATAGTTCACCACAAACTGGTACGCAGGCGAAACCGAAGACGAAAGCAGAAACAATTGAAAACAAGCTTGGCAGATAACAATTGAATTTGTTTTTTCATAGGAACCATAACGAGATACAGATAATTCGTGAGTAAAAAAGTGGCAAATACTTTAACACTTTAAATAATCATTTTAAACTTTTTGTAAACGCCTGTGAACTAAGTTATTTCCTCTATGATATGACTAGATCAATTTTTTTGTCGCATATGATGGAAAATATATTTATACCAAACATACTATATAATAGGCTCTCATTAAAGGCCGGAAGGAGTTGAGGGTATAATCAGTGTTGGGCAAAAATTAGTCGTGCCTAATGATTAATTATTGATCACTCAGACCGTTAGTCATGACTAGTAATTAAATACGAGGCATGACTAATTTAGTCACAATATAGTTAGTCATGACTAAATTTCGATAAATCATGTTCAAATGGGTGCTAAAAAAATGAAAAATACACAACTTCATCACTTTTAAAAAATTTTCTAACAAAATTAACAACAAAAAAACGAAAATCCTTCAACATCTTATTTAACAAAATCAATCTTCCAATTATAAGTAAAACTACGTCGTAATGAAAAGCTAAAAAATAATGATAATAATAAAATAAATCCTAGAAAAAGCTACACTTTGTAAATCAAATATGTTTACATAACCGATAAATGGAAAAAATATTTCTTTGAATTAAAATTTATTCCACCTGAAAGGTGAGATTTCTACATTATTTGGAAAATACACCATCTAGGGGTCTTGGTTGTAATAAAATAGACATGAAGAATAATTATGTAACTTTGGTTTTCGTTTATGAAAACACTTTTTGAAGGTTGGCCTTGAGCACGACTTTCATCTCAAAATTTTTATCCGGAGTCTGTTCGATTTTGGTAAGTTGGTCATTGTAGCCAGAGTTGGGCGAAATCTAACTCATTCAATCATGATTAATAATTTTGATTGAAGTTTAATCATGATGGAATTAGTCATGAGTAAATTAATCATTGTATGATTTAGTCATACCTCATGATAGAATTAATCGTGACTAAATCATATAATGAATAATTTACTCATGACTAATTCAACCATGATTAAGAATTTTGATTGATGTTTAATCATGATTGAATTAGTCATGATTAAATTAATCATTGTATGATTTAGTCATACCTCATGATAGAATTAATCGTGACTAAATCATATAATGAATAATTTACTCATGACTAATTCAACCATGATTAAGAATTTTGATTGATGTTTAATCATGATTGAATTAGTCATGATTGAATTAATCATTGTGTGATTTAGTCATACCTCATGATAGAATTAATCATGACTAAATCATATAATGAATAATTTACTCATGACTATTTCAATCATGATTAAATTTCAATCAAAATTCTTAATCATGATTGAATTAGTTAGATTTTGCCCAACTGGTATACAGTATCGGATACCAGTTGGGCAAAATCTTAATCATGATTGAATTAGTTACATTCTGCCCAACTGGTATACAGTATCGGATACGTACGAAAGCTAAAGATTTTAGCTATAACCGCTTTTTATTTTAACTACTTGTTCAGTAGGCCAATAGGAAAACGTCGTTAAGGGTCAAGAGTTGTTTCCTCAATTTTTCTAATGTAGTATGATAACTATAAATATAACACATACCGTAGACACAAAAATTATATGGAAAGATTAAAGCAAATGAAAGAGATCGGAAAATCATGTGTTTTAATAAAAATATTTAATTATGAAAAACAAAATCGTGTTAAAATGGATCAGACCAAATTTCCTTAATTCTGAGGTAAGAGTAAAATTAGGTACTCAAATTCCGGTGTTTTAATTAATTTTCTTTCAAAATATCATAACTAAATAATTTTTGCATAAAAAAATGAATTAATGATCTTTTTAATGCGGTTTACATTAAAATAAATATATTGTAACTAATATAACGATAAAAATCCATATAATGCATATATTTGAAATATCAAATATCAGTATCAACCCCTATGCAAATGCTTTTTCCGAGTGTTTTAATCATAAAGAGAAAATGTATTTCTACTCGTTTCATTATTGAATTATGTACTCATTAATTTTATTATTGAACTTTTTCCTTTTCACCTCTCCTTGTATTTTTATGATATATGTATGTGTATTTTCTACATTAAGTAAAAAAAGGGAAACAATTACAAAATTTATTAATTTATAGAAGAAAAAAAACAACTAATGATTTGTTTGATATATGTATATCTTACTAATTTTTTTTTTTTTTGGCGTTATGAACTATGCATATTAGCCATGTGACAATTCATATATGTGTGTTCAAATTTGGGGGGGGGGTTATTGTGAAAAAAGGGCCAGAGGCGACGGTGGGAATCGAACCCACGACCGCGGCTTGAGAGTCTCTCATGCTAACCACTCGGCTACCGCGGTTCCCCTACTAAATTGTTATGTTAAAAAATTCAATTGTTTACGTTTTATGTAAATTATAAATTTATAACTAATTGTATTAACAACCCCTCTGATTGTCGTTGTCCATTCATGTCTGTTTAACTGTCTAATGTACTTAAATACATCAGATATAACGACGGTTGAATAAGTGCGGTCTGCACGGTACTGTATACCCTCAACCCCTTGCTGCCTTTAATTATGTAGTATGTTTAGTATTGGTACGTTTTCCATCAGATGCGAAAAAAAAGTTGATCTCATATCATAGATGACGTAAATCTAGTTTACAGCAACTAAATATTGGAATTTAAGAAAAGTTAATAATGAATTTAAAATTATTACTTTCGACAGAAGAAACAGTCTTTGTCTTCTCTTGGCAAAGCCCAACTGAACCGATTCATGACAAGGAGGTATTCTTAAAAACAAATGAATTTTGAATGTCATATTCTGTTTGGTTGAATATTTCATGTATATGTGCTGATTTTTTTAGGAATAAGAAGAGGTATTTGAAATAACGTTGTAAATAAAGTTTACGTTTTATATTACATGTAATATACAAGGAACAGCTTGATTAGTATTTGGCTTGAACGTTTTGTGGCCGGGATGCTTCGACGGATCTGAGGAAATCGAGGGACCTGGCGATCGCTTCTGGTACTGGGGGAGGGGTTGGGAGGTGGTCTCCTGAAGCGTGGAATCCGGTTTCGTCAGCGTACCAATTTGTGGTTACGGGTGTACCGTCGGGGGCGGTGTACGAGTAGCTTCCCTGCAAGACCTGGGCCTGTTCGTCGGGTCCGAGAGGTTTGACGCTTCCTACGACTTGGCTGCTGATGCCGTTTTCGGACTGAAAGCTAAAATCGAAATTAGAAATGAGATAATGTTCGATTAGCACTTATCCACCTACTCGTAGTTGAAGTTTCCATCGAAGTTAAAGTTAGAGTTCTGACTTAGGACGGCGACAGGTTTCGCCTTGGTCTGGACAAGGTTTGCGGTTAGAACGGGCTGAACCAACCTTGCAGGAGTGTAATATTGCTGTTGGTATTGCTGAGCAACAGCAACTCCGACAATGCAGAAGAGTACCAACTAAAGAAAAAAAAAGTATTCATTCAAACAATTCAAACCATTATTGTAATTATGGATTTCTTTGTCAAAACCATCTTACAAGAGAGTTCATGTTGGTTTGCTTGCCGAGACCAGACTGTGACATCTTCTCGTTTCGGGCTTGAATATATACTCGGCCGCCTAACCCAGTTTTTTGTTTTATTTCTGAGGATCAGTGGGAAGGAAAAAAAAGAGTAACCGGCGAATGGGGATGGCACCGGTCAAGCCACATTAACCTCGCATTCCGTACGTCCCCTCTAGCCATTTGCCAATAACCTCGTGAGTAAAAAATAATGATCTCTCTGTATGTATAAAACATCAGATTTTCTTTGTTTAGATTGGAGGAAGAGTATAATGCCATAGGGAGCGGGTTTCACGCCAGCAAAACCTGTTTTTTTAGATAGTTTATTCCTCCAACGTTTAGTCCCATTGCCCATTAACACTATGTAACATCTCTTCGAGTAAAATGCCAAATTTCTTCTTATTCTTAGCAATATTTCAACAAGCTTAAATATACGAATGCAAGTATCTTGTACTTAATACAACGTATTTTGATGTGAGGTAGTTAAAATGTAATCAAATTCAAAGAAAAATACTTTATAAGTCAAGGATCTTCATTTATAACTGGTTATAAAAGTTCTTAAACCTCCTGCTCTTTTTGACTCCTAAAATATCCTAATGCAATTATAAAAATATAATATTTCAAAGCATGATTCTTATTAGTCGAAAAGTTTATTTTTAATTATTTAACAAAGACAATATAGGACTACAGATGATATTTTGTAATGGATCCACTGGATTTACTGAATACACAGGTAATTTTATACATAATTTTACTAATAACAAAATCTTTTAAATTAATTAAGGTTTTGGTTGAAATAAAAAGTCAGTGTCACAAGCGGGATTCGAACCCACGACCTTCGGCTAAATAGGCCGCTGCTCTACCACTTGAGCTATCGTGACTTCGATCTGCTCGGACACCAACTTCTCATCTCAAACTCACCTATCGAATTTTCTCTCCTTTTTGCCATTTTTCAAACTTTTTATCTCGACCAATACCTTTCATAAATATTAATTAATTGAAAAATTTTAATTGGTCAATAGGACCACGAACTGTAATGGATTTAATAAACATATATTATAGGTCTTTGTATGTAAGGTCTTGGTTGAGATAAAAAAGTCAGTACCACGAACAGGATTCGAACCCATACTGGAATGTGTACTTATTTTCAGAAATTTCAGCTATTTTTCCAGCGAGGATGAAGAATTATTTTAACCAACTACTGTCTACATGAGGGAATATTTGTGCCCGGTTAAAAGAGTATATTTCAGATTGACTGTCATTCATTCAACCGAATTACTGCTCCTCTTCCTTCCAAGTAGGAAAATTATTATTATATATTATAATCACTAGTATTCATGGTCCGCTTGACCAATTAATATTTTTGAATTAATTAAGGTATTGGTTGAGATAAAAAAGTCAATGTCACGGGCGGGATTCGAACCCACGCCCTTCGGCTAAATACGCCGCTGCTCTACCATTTGAGCTATCGTGACTTCGATCCACTCGGACACTAACTTCCCATCTCAACCCCACCATTTGAATTTTCCCTTTTTTTTGCCACTTTTCAAATGCCGTGTAATCTTTTTGATTCTCGGCGACAAATGAAATGGCCACGGAGAACTTTAGTGAAGTATACTTCATTTTGCCAATTACATTTTATTAGGTTTCGTGTCCGCTTGACCAATAAATTCTTTTTAATTAATTAAAATTTTGGTTGAGATATAATAATGTTAATTCAAGCCATCAACGTGCAATGCCACTATCCATTATATTTAGTGATCTGATTGACCGAATTAGTTCTTTCGATTAATTATTCTTTGTATTGGTTCAAATGAATGGAGGATCGAAGTCATAGCTCAAGTGGTAGAGAGTGGCGCATTTAGCCGAAGGTCGTGGGTTCGAATCCCGCTAGTGACACTGACTTTTTTATCTCAACCAAAACCTTAATAAATTGAAAAGAATTTATTTGGTCAAGCGGACCACGAAACCTAATAAAACGTAGTAACAAAATGTTCACAATTATGTTCTAACCGGGGGACGCTTCATTCACGAGTCGTCCTTAAATCGCTCGTTAAAAATGTATTGAGAAAAATATGGGTCGTAAGATTTCTGGTGAGAGGTGAACTAGTTAACACAGTTTATAAATCTGTCCCAAAATTAAAAATTACAAGAAAAAAAAGAATAATTATGTTTTGCATGTGCAATCAGATCAAATTGATACATCTACATATAATTTACACTCACTGATTGCTATGAAACTTAATTTAATATGATAAATTCAGCTAATACTCACAAAAAGTAGAAATTTTATACTTTCGTAATCCAAATAGGGTTAGACTGATTGTAAATTATTCAGAAATTCAGGAATAATAATAAATACGCTATATACAATTGTTATATTTTTTGACAATAAATTGATTATTGAATATAAACCAACTGATTGGCCAGACTGGGCAGTTGACATCTAAAATGTCTTCAATTCCAGACGAGTAAAAGTTCAAGGGTTTAAACTGAGCCCGTAGCAAAACTAGAAATCTCATAATTCTTAAAATATAATCCGTAGGTTGGTATTAAAAACGAAATATGTTATCACATAGAATGAATGATGACATCGAATTAATTTTCTTTTTCCATCAAATGGCATGTTGTCGTTTAGGGCAAGACAGTGAATAATTCCTAGAAAATACTATCAGTTTTAATATAATTTTTCGAATTTTTCCAGGCAGTTTTCTAGTTGATATTTTTTAAATAATCTTAATAATTAATTGAATTCACTAGTTTCGTGGTCCGCTTGACCAATTAATATGTTACAATTAATTAAGGTTTTTTAGTTGAGATAAAAAAGTCAGTGTCACGAGTGGGATTTTTGATTTGTGACTTTTTTATCTCAACTAAACACCTTAATTAATTGTAATTTAATATTTAATTTTAGTAAAAGAATAAAATTTTTTGTAAAACACTATGTTAGTAGAAATAGTTTATGTTCAAAACATGCGTTGTCTAGATATAATTACATAGCATTTAGTAGTTACTTCACCAATAAAAAAAAAATAGATTGTAAAAATTGGCAATCTTCACAGGTAAAATAAAGGTGTATCTTTTTGTATTTGGTCGTGTTTTTCAAACATAAAATAAATTCATTTCATAAATTAAAATTGACTTGAATTTTTTTTATTGAAGTATTGTTCTCTAGCTATGAAATACCTAAAATTGTAGAAATGGTTTGAAAGGTTCAGAACATTTTCTAGTAGCAAAACTAGCCGGAACTTCATGAGGATTTATAGAACAAGTGTACTGTTGGTGGTACAAAAGCGTTAGCGTGTAGAAATTGCTAAGGTTCAAATGGTCTTGATTTTCGAGAAAAATTATAGGCGTTTATACCGGGCACTGCCCTCTTAACTTTCATATGAAGAATATGGGGAGAGCAGGGACAGAAACATGCCGACTCTCTCAGGAGGAACCAGAGACATCGGCACGTCCTTTCTGAATGTGAATCATACGGTACAGCCAATTTGGTAGGATATTTCTCACACCAAAATAAATCCACGAAAAGCACCAAGGAAAGTGTTTATATTAGTCTTATAAGAAAAACCATAATTTCTATAATTTATGAGATAACAACGATTGTCATAATTCTATCAACCCTCAACCCTTAACAAAAAAAGGTTCAAATAAGACATTGACTGCATAAAAATACAATTGATAACGTAGCTACTTAGTTATTAGTTAGTTAGCTAAAATTTAAAGAATGGTTTTACATATTTTGTTTACCAACCAAAGTTACCAAAGTGTTATGAGATCAGAGGTCTTCCCTAATGTATCTTCTCGATCTAGGACGTCCTAGGCTCTCAAAATGAAAACCAAAATGGCACTTTCTGGAACTAACCAACTAACCATTTGTGCGACTGTGAAAGGGAATCTCATTTATCCTTCTTTGTAAATGTAAACTTTTGGACTACAAGCGAGCGTTTCTACAGCGATCAATCATTACTGAAAGAGCATACTAGCAAATATTTGTCCGAAAATCTGTGATAAGTGTATTTTTGAATACTTATTTATTTATGTGTATGAACATTAATGTAGGTTGGTTTAAATGAGCGTATGTAAGTAGGTTTGCGTATATTTTAACTAAATGATAATAATAATCTCTAATATGAAAATATTGAGATCTCCTTATCCTATTGGCCTTCAATTATAAATAATAAAGCTAGGAAATTAGAGATAAAGCCGTGTAGGTAAAAACAATCAACTGGTTTTCTGATGTTGAGCTTTTGGCTGTCAATTTAATGTATTATGTTCTAAAAAATCAACACAAAGAACAATAAAAATTACATTTAAATTGAAAATAATCTCAATAATAATGCTAGGATATAATGGCATGAAGGTAAAAACACCAACTTGTTTTTAGTTGTCGAACTTTGGGCTGTATTTGATGCCCTCCTCAGAACTCTTATTTAATTAAGCGCATTTTCTGAATTGCAGGTTACATATGTGTTAAATTATATTGATTATTCAACTAACTTACTCAAATACAGCCAAAAGCTCGACATTAAAAAAATATTTTTTTTACCTACATGGCTACATCTTTGATTTTTTAGTTTTATTATTGAGAGAGCCATGAAGGTAAAAACACCAACTTGTTTTCAGTTGTCGAACTTTGGGCTGTATTTGATGCCCTCCTCAGAACTCTATTTAATTAAGCGCATTTTCTTAATTGCAGGTTACATATGTGTAAAATTATGATTATTCAGCTAACTTACTCATATACAGCCAAAAGCTCGACATCAAAAAACAGTTTTTTAAAATCTTCATGGCTTCATCTCTGATTTCCTAGTTTTATTATTGAGAGAGCCATGAAGGTAAAAACCTACTAGTTTTCTGATGTAAAAGTTGTTAAATAGGTCCGTATAAAATTTTGATCTCATTTGAATAAACCTCGTAAGAAATGACCAATTATCGTTTAACTCGTTGATGAGGAATTCTTCAATTTTTGTAAATTGTCAATGATCAACATTTATAATTAGAAACCGACAGATGTTCACGCTTAACAGCTCTTTAAGCGGGTGTCATCCTTTTATAGTAATGGGATTTTACAAACGAAGGGGCAGAAGTCGCAGACGAGAAAGTAATTTTGAAAGTAAATTCGGTGGGTGTCCTTGCGTACGTCAGTTTCGTAGTGGTCCAGGAACCGTACAAAATGAGCCGTTACGATTCTTCCTCCAAGTCGTGAATTACTTTGCCTTTGAGCTATTAATTTTTATAATAATTTACAAAAAAATGGATGTGGATGCCGGATATGCTATAAATAAAGAAAGTTCTACCTACCTCATCCCGTTCAGAACCACAATAACGCTACTGACAGAAATAAAATATGAAGATTATTACTATAATATATTTACGTTTTAGTAGTCAAATGACAAAGTTACTTCTTTCAAATAATTATTAAAAATAAATAATAAATATACATAAAATGTTATGTAAGTTCTTGGTTGAGATGGGTTCGAATCCTGCTCGTGGTACTGAGTTTTTTTATCTCAACCAAGAACTTACATACAAAGTACTATACTATACATATGTTTATTAATCCATTACAGTTCGTGGTCCGATTGACCAATTAACATTTTTCAATTAATTAATCTTTATGAAAGGTATTGGTTGAGATATGCCATTGAAAAATGGCAAAAAGGAGGGAAAATTCAAAAGGTGGGGTTGAGATGAGAAGTTAGTGTCCGAGCGGTTCGAAGTCACAACAGCTCAAGTGGTAAAGTAGTGGAGTATTTAGCCGAAGGTCGTCGGTTCAAATCCCGCTCATGACACTGACTTTTTTATCTCGACCAATACCTTTCATAAAGATTAATTAATTGATATATGTTTATATTTTCTATATCAAAAGATTTTTTCTTAAATAGATATGACAAAATAAGTTTATTAAAGTTTCATTTACAATTCCGTATGTTCAACACATTAAAAATAATTTCACAGTTACTTTTTGCTTGTTTTAATTTTGAAAGCGCGCGCGCGCACACACACGCACACACACACACACACACACACACACACTCTCTCTCTCTCACACACACACACACAGAAGTAAGTAGTATTGCGTAAATTACATAAATAAATATTTCACGGTAATAAAGTTTTTTGTTGATAGTGTTTATCTCACATACTTCAAACACACCCAGCCTTTGGTAAGTTGTTCAATTTCGATCAATCAATCATTTGTAATCTATAATGTTTTTCTAATTTTTTTAAGTTGAAAAAACTTAGGGTTGAAAAAATCTTTACAGTTCTGAACCCCTAATTTTTTATTCTTAACTCATTCCACATAATGTGTGGTGATTAGTGACCGTTATTCGATGATTATTCAGAAATCGTGAAATGCGGTCTGGTGAGATGTAGGTTTCAGAAAAACAACACGACTCGCAAGAATGGCACAATTACACAGAAAACAAACACTTGAGTGAGTAGAAATACTTTGAATGAATATAAAAAATATATTTTGCATTGTATAAATTCACTTTTTTCCACATCCTACATGTATTTGTTAAATTTAAATAATGTTTGTAAATCCCAGGCCCTGAAGATGATCTCAATAAAGATGGAGACGTTGGCACGATAAAGAAAATCTTTTTCAGAAACCTACTTCACACCAGACATCATCTCACGATTTCAGAATAATCATTCCACATAATATCCGTTCACTAAAATTCTTTAGACTTAAATAATTTTAAAAACCACCATAATTTTGATGATATAAAAATAAGTCCGTTATTTAATAAAAACTTTAAAAATCCTGGATTGAGTGAGTTAGTAAAGTAGCTTAGTTTTCCTTCATTCTACTCCACTTAGGGTGTCATACCATCAGCGTTGTGATGAGAAGAGAAGAAAGAGTTCAACGTTTTTTATTAGCTTTCAATTAATTTAGGTTTTTAGATGAGATAAAAAATGTCAGTGTCACGAGCGGGATTCGAACCCACAATCTTTGGCTAGATACGCCGCTACTCTACCACTTGAGCTAACGTGACTTCGATCTACTCGGTCACTAACTTCACATCTCAACCCCACCTTTTGAATTTGCCCTCCTTTTTCGCCATTTTCCAGTGGTTATATATCGTATTATTAACATCGGTTATATATAGTTATATATCGTAAAACTTCGTTTTAACTCTCTTCTGAGGCAAGGTAAAACGGGGTTATAACCGGGAAGCACTATTACCGGCAAATCATAAAAACAGCTTAAAATGAAGAAAATTTATTTAAAAACATTGAATGTACAAAAATGTACATATACATAAAATAAAATGTAACAAAACTTGTACTTATTCAATTACATATTAGACGTGCCTAGAATAAAGAAGCGTTCTTCATTTGTGCCGGTTTTCTGTTTATTATTTTACTTTTTTTCAGAAAATCTGTTGAGTTGGCTCAAATATACCGCGGAACTTTTGAGTAAGTTAGATGATAATATCGTGAGAGTTGTGCACATCGTAAGCAGTCAACAAACAGGTATATCCTCTTTAAGGACCTAAACCATTTTAAGGCAACGTTTAACCGTTAAGGATATATTTCATTTTGTTGCCCATGTCAGAATTTCGATCCTGTATCGAGGACATAGAATGCTTTCCATGTCTCATGTGCTTGATCCCCTTAACATTTAAAACGTTTGAAAAATCTCAAAGCCTTGCACTCTATGCACGTCATGCTTAGGTAGGTACGAGTTCAATAATGTTTAGTTAATAGCTTACTCAATTTCACACATCTGATAGTGAAAATAGTTAAATTCATAGCCAACTACCGGCAGATAATTTATACATGCCGCACAAAACTTTTGAAATACATGTTCAATATTTTATTTTTCGTTCTTTGTTTTAAATAAAGTGTTAAAAATAAATCAATCTATTTTCATTTACAGTCCAATTTTTACTTACTTTTACTGCTATTTTGTTATCCCATAAAGAATCACCCTGACCATAATGATAATAATTTATCTGGTAATTTTTTTTATTTATTCTAGAATTTTTAACGTAATTAAAATACAGAATTATTAGTACATTTTCTAAAACATTCGTAAGAAGTACAAGGTTTAAGTATAAGGTTTTTAGTTGAGATAAAAAAGTCAATGGCACGAGCGGGATTCGAACCCACGATCTTCGGCTTGATACGCCGCTGCTCTACCACTTGAGCTATCGTGACCTCGATCCACTCGGGTAAGTGGTAGAGCAGTGGCGTATCAAGCCGAAGATCGTGTGTTCGAATCCCGCTCGTGCCATTGATTTTTTTATCTCAACTAAAAACCTTAATTAATTGTAATATATTAATTGGTCAAGCGGACCACGAAATTAGTGAATTGTAAATAATTTCATATACAATTATTTCAGTTAAATTTAATCATCGTCAATTCTAGTGTCATCAATCGTCAATAGTAGTGGCCAAGTTTTCGGAAATTCTATTTCGTTTCAAATTTTCACACAAAAATGGCTGTGGTATATCTGGGATACATAATGATATTCATGACATGCACCGGCGATGTAAACATTGTTCAACAATCGGAACAATTCAAAACCACACTTTTGACATACCTACACAGGTTTAATAAAAAATTAATTCCATATCTTTTCCATTAAACTTTTAAGAATAGTCGTATTTGTTGTACCGTTAATTATTAAAACCATTTGAAAACAATTTCAGTAGTTGTCAACACATTTATTTTACTTTTTTTCTAAAAGGAAATAATGTCGTTACTGTAATTAATGTTATTGAAACGATTTTTTAAAAGTGATTTTCAAAATAAACGTCTCAAATGTAACAAAAAACACAAGTTATAATTTGGGTTTTTGTAAATATTTTCATTTAATTTTTATAATGCATACAATAAAAATAAAAGTGTTTCCTTATATATAAAATGTAAGTTAATGAACACAAGGATAAACCCTTGGTCCACGATATCCGACGGATTAACTGTAAACTGCATAGAGAAAGTTTTTTATACTACCTGCCCAGAGATTGCGCTAAGCATTAAATATAAATTCCATAAATATAAATCTCCATAAATATATAGTTAAATATAAATATAAATTTCCATTTTTTCATAATATTTATGTGAAATTTTGGTCAAAATTGGTAAAACTACCTATCCAGTCACACGTGAAATATTGTTTTAATTCTATTTGTTTGTGTGCGTTTTTTATTTTTTGAGAATTGCGATAAAATTGTTTGATTTTTTAACGTATATTTGATTGCCTTCATAGCACTACATAACTTATAAACATTGGAAAAAAGCGTTGTTGGTCTATATGAATCCTGGAATTTATCAACTTTTCATAAATATGTTAGTCGATAAAAATAAAAACGCCAAATATTATTGGCTACGTAAATTTGATAACTATGATAGCTTTAAGTTTGAAACCGTGCCAATTCACTTGAACTGTGTTTATTATTTATCTACAATTAGAACCTGTTTGTTAAAAATTTTCCACAAAACAGGACAATTTGGTGACAAAATATACACCATTTATTAAAACGTTCTCGCTGAGTTTTTGCAAAGCTTAATTTTTTTTTAAATTGTTAAAGAAAAAAACGGTCTTGTCTTCTTACGTGTTTTGAAAAGAACCATTTAGTTTTTTTGCATTCATCTATATATAGCATTTTTCAGTCAAATGAAACTTTTTTTCAATCAAATGAAACCTTACTTCAAGAAAATGAAATCCAAACATTAGGGTGTTTTATAAAAAGGCACAAGTAATTCAAATGTTAGTAATTTATGCATACATTTTTATTGCCTCAAAANTTTTCTTGAATTAAGGTTTCATTTGGATGAAAAAAGGTTTCATTTACTTGGAAAGAGGTTTCATTTGCTTGAAAAAAGGTTTCATTTGCTCCGAAAAAGGTTTCATTTGATTGAAAAAAAGTTTCATTTGACTGAAAAATGCTATATACATCCCTCCGCACAAACTTCAAGCTTCGAAGGAAAATTCCTATACTTCGGTTGGAATGTGCTCAACAACTTGATCTACGCACCCTGAGGAATTTTTCCACATGTATTTTCACCGCGGGCTTGGCAATACTGAGTTCATAATTGTTCGCCTTTTGAAGGGCACTGCATTATCCACTTAAGTATTTTTATGATAGCCTCAGCTCTTCCATAAGGAAATGCAAATAGGTGTTTCGCTCCTATTGTAGATCTATAGCTTATTTTAACTTTTTCCGTAATAAATTAATCCCTATTTGCTTAGTGGACATAATTGACCATGCCTATTATTCCAATTATTCTTTTTATCTAAGGTTTTTAGCTGAGAGGAAAAATAGGTGTCACGAGCGGGATTCGAACCCACGACCTTCGGCTAAAGAAGGGCCTGGGTTCGAATCCCTCTCGTGACACTTATTTTTCCTTTATATTTATTTATATGTACATTTATGTATGTTTTCGACTGCTCTGGCCAGGTCGCCTAGGTACAGTTTCAGACGTAAGGAATAAAGTAAAATATTTCCTCAAAAAATGTTTTTTGTTACTTTTTATGACAATTTGTCTTGGTGCATGTTAAATTTTGAATTTATGCTTCTAACACTTTTTGACGTGTTGGCGTACATTAAGTTTTTAAACACCTTGGTCGAATGATGCTCTTAATGTTAATCGTAAGTATCTGTTGTTAATTTATTAATAATTAATTAATTTTCGCAAGTTTATTTTTAAGAATTATTAAATCATAAATGTATAAAAAATATTTCATTTCCCTTTCATTTTTTTACTGATCAGTTTTGAGGTTTCACGATACAATGTTAAGATGATCGACCTTACAACCTTGATAATCGGTCCTTTATTTGTCCCCTCGAAAGGTAATAAAGTTGTAAATGAAGTTTCAACGATAAAAGGCGCTTTAAGTATGGTCAAACTTGCTTCCGTCACATGCTCGGTATCTTTTTTCGCCTGCCTCACTTCAGTCCAGGGTCAAACCGGTGTCTTCATCCGCCTTAGTAAATCTCGTACTATAAATTTAACCGGCATCATTCGCATTAAGAGACATTTATAATCTATCTAATTCTTTATGACTTTCGTTGTTTTTTTTTTAAGTACGAGATCGAAGGTTGATTCCATTTTCACAGGTTTTTTTTTGCCAAGTATCAACGCTCTCTTTGAATTTTTGGTATCTTTTCCTTGAATGCACGTTGAAAATGTATTTTTTTCAAGGAATGCTCTCGAAATTTAAGTGGCTCAGGTATCAAAGCAATCGATTATAAAATTCGTCGAATTTATTCAATTCTTCCATCAATGTCATTCCGACAATTCGATCCGTCAAAAAAATGGCTATATTATTTTTAAACTCTAAACCAATTAGAAGAGTTATGAAAAAATAAGAATTATATATATTTTAAAAAATTATTTTCTCTACGGAATAAGGAAAACATCTAAAAGAAATTATATAAGTTTTATATTACATCGGCATGAAACAAACCGTTCAAGATTGAAAAAAGTACAAAATAATAGCATATTTTTAAAACTATTTGATTAAAAGTAAGTTTATTTTTTTAAATTTAATATTCTTTCCTTTATAAAGTACATTTCATATAATTTTCAATACAATTTTTCCAGTGTTGTTTTATTTAAAGACAAATAGTGTTTAAAACATCTGTATGCTTAATTATGAATCTAATAATTTAGTTCTGCAAAGTCATATTGATCTACTTATATATATATATACATGAGAATATAGATAAAATATTTATTGATTTATATAAGCTCAACTCTACATTCGCATACAGAATCGAACTTATTACTCCACGGATAAGGGTCTTACTTCGCCCTTATCCATCTTGCCCAACAAAACCCATCCATATGAGGATAAGGTGTCTCACGTGGAAATGATCCTGTGACTTTTTTTTTTGAGGAATTAGTAGTGAAGTACAATGGGAGCATTATATTGATATATGTTTATTTTTTATTTATTTATTTTTTTATTTCTTGACTGGGCCTTCCGACATCTAGGTCATTTCAGCCCCCAACTAAGTCTATATTCTATTTACCCTTTCAAACACTACATTCATGCAAATAAATACATTCATACACATAAATACATCCATACAGTACACTCATTCCGTTTGGACGGTGGAGAACTTGATAATCCTTCACCGACCTAGACTTAAACTAATGTAGATTGGGGTCGATGGAGTACTTTTATAAATATTCCGCCATCGACCCCGAACACACACTCTTACGCTCTCTACGGTCGAGGGGCGATGATGACGTTACATTTCACCCTCACCCCTCGCCATTCACTCTAATAAATACATGCACTCAGACAAAACATATAGACACAACAGATAAGACATATTATATACAATAAAAAAAAATTTCTCCTAAAAAGAGGAACAAGGGTCTCTGAAACTCGCTTCCGTGTTCGAGAACTCTTCTTAAGTCCGGCGGCATGCCTACACGCTCTCTGTATGGAGCCAAGGCATGACACGCCTCTATTATGTGGGACACATCGAGCAACCTTTCTCTGCATAAAGGGCACCTGCGCGGGCTTTGGCCCAAAAGCAGGTGCCCATGGTTCAACCGCGTATGGCCAATCCTCAGTCGGGTGAGGACGATCCCTCGTCTCCTGCTCAGATTTTCTGAGGGCCATCTACCGGTCGTGCTCTCGACTCGCAAGAGCTTCTCCGACGACCCCGCCCACTGACGCTGCCATCTTTCTTTTATCATATTTTTAACTGCGTGTTTAGCGTCAGGGGGCCTGATCGCGATGGTCCGATCTGGAGGGTGGGACGTACCGGCTTTCGCCACCTCGCCCATGTGTCAACCGAAGATATATATCACTATATGTCAATATATGTTTATTTCCATGTAAATATGTAAATAGCTCTAAACTATGTCTATGTATAAAAAGTGCTGGTTATTAACTTTAAACCCTCGTGGTAAAACTATTTAAGTCAAATTTGGTCGAAAGAAGATGCAAAAGCACACTGGGTTCTTTCTCGACCTAAACATTACACACAGCCTGTATGGCCTAAAGACTTACTAAATGTGACTTACTAAATTTTTAAGTCGAGAAAGAACCCAATGTGCTTTTCAGACATCTCGATAATATCTATTTGTCTATTTGTAAACTCGAATATCTCACATACTTAAATGGAAAAAATGTATTTACGTATGCCCTAATAAATACTTTTCTAGGTGAGAAAAAGATATATGTTTTTGTCTACTTGTTTTTGCATATGTTTCGTTGGTTAACAAGTGAAGTAGTGCATGTACAGTTATCTGGAATATAAAATATATAGGTTGTTAATATAATTTTTCTTACCCTATTTTACCCACCTAGCAAATAACGGCGTAACGTGAATAACGGCGGTGGTACGATAATAAGCATGTGCCATAAATTTTTATAATATAGTTAAAACTAGATAAGTGGGTAAAGGGATAGGTACCAGAAGTCAAGATTGAATTAAATAAATTAAAAAACCAATTGAATATGACAACTAAAGTGAAAGGGACTTCGGTGGCCGCAACGGTTTAAGCGTTGATACGGCGCTTATCACTGTAAGGTAGGGGAAAAACATCCAGTGTTCGAATCCAGCGACCCTGCATTCGAACCCGACATAATTAAAAATCTTTCTTTTTTTTAAATAGCGGCACCCCGGGGTATAACGCCTCGAAAAAAAATTTTTTTTTTGACAACATCCCACTCTCCTATACTCTTGGAGTGGAAAGAAAAGAACATATTTATTAACATGTATGTTAGACACAATAACAAAGAAAAATCCATCCACATCACCTTACTCTCCGTAAAAAGTTCTCTTCCCCAGTCTAATTAATATTCCCCTCCCAACTGCTGACAAGGTGTGGTATCTCGGAGTGTACGTCGACACACCCTTGACGTGGAATCCTCACTGATGATTGAAACGTCAAGAAGTTATGTCACGATATAGGGCTTTTGCACGACTTCTGGACAAACGCTCGAACGAGTGGTATGTTATTAAAAGTTTCGAGTAGAAATGACGCGAAAGAGTTAATAGAGAAGATCGCTGTATAGTCTACAAATGTGAGCGTGGTGGTTTTAGGATATTATAGTCAGCTGTATAAACCTGGTATAATGCGGGAAATGGCACGTTACCCCGTGGAACCCCAGCTTGGATGCGAAAATATTCTGGGAGGGATTGCCTTCACTAACTTCTGAAAAATCGGGTAACTGCTGTAGAAGATGGTCTAGGGAAGGTGCTCTTGAACAGCGAGCCCGGGTGCCAAACTCGAACAAAAGCTTGGCTTATTTATGCCAAGAAAGGACGCAGAACAGTTCTGCCTCATCTGAAGAAAGAAGGTCTACCATATGATGGCACTGTTGTTGGATAATTGAAAGCAGTTGTGAAAACGAAATTGTTCGTCGGGGATTATATTTTGATAATTTAGGATTAAAATAATTTTTTAAATAGGAAAAGAGTGGAAATTCCAAAGTGCTTCGGTTATTTTTTTCAGGAAAGCAATAAAACTGCATAAGTCAAATGGTAACTCAAAAACATTATTGAAATATATTTTATTGGTAATAAACTAGTATATTCTTTCGCAGCTAGTACAAGAAGCTTATGCCAAGAAAGGACGCAGAACAGTTCTCCCTCATCTGAAGAAGGAAGGTCTACCATATGATGGCACTGTGGTTGGATAATTGAAAGCAGTTGCGAAAACGAAATTGTTCGTCAGAGATTATATTTTGAGAATTCAGGATTAAAATAATTTTTGTAAATAGGACATGAGTGGAAATTCCAAATGTTCTAAGTGCTCCGGTTATTATTTTCAGGAAAGCAATAAAACAGCATAAGTCAAATGGTAACTCAAAAACTTTATTCAAATGTATTTTATTGGTAATAAAGGAGTATATTCTTTCCTTAATATGCAAAAAAAAAAATGAAGAAACGTTCTATATACCGTGGTGCATCGAACTCTTTGAATGAAAACTATATTGATACATAGAACCTGGTAAACCTAAATAATTTAATAGATGAAATTAACTTATAAAGATAAATCATAGTTTTAATTATTTAGAATGTTTTGATAATAGTTTTTAGCAGTTTCTGGCAAAATTCCTACATGGCAGAGAAATCTTTTTTCTTGTCATCCGACAGGAATGACTTCTGAATCAATGACGTATAAACTTTTTTAATACCATCAGGTTTACCCCTCTTTTAGTACATTAACACGTTTGCACAAGTCTGTGTCATTGAAAGTGGACTTATACTGGATAAAACCTGGATCATCTTTAGACACTTTTATCGTAATAGCCTTTGTAAAATTTACTTTTAATATAGAGTCATAGGCGTGTTTTAAATGTAGAAAGTACGAATGTTCTAGGTTAAGTAGCTAATACACCATGGCACACAGAACCTTTGGAAAAATCATATGTCCCGTACTTAAACCAGTGCCATCTTTGAGGAACGTAACAAACCACTTCTAAAGAGGTTTGGTACATAGAGCATTATTAGGCTTATTGGCGATGGCACATAGAACATTAAGAAAAAACACCTCAGTTTTGAGAAAATTGGAACTTAGAACGTTTGGAATTTTCACTCTTCTGGAGATTTCCTAAAATTTTACTCAAAATGGGTGGTAGACTTATTGACTCATATGACGGAGTAAAATGTGTTGGTTTTTGTTTAGGGAACGTTTGTGTTTCCATGTTACAAGGAAGTAGATACGTAGTAGAGAATTAAATAGGTATAAATTGAATATAATGGCTTTTTTTGGGTAGGTGTTTGAGGATTTTAAGAGTTTAATTTATTTTAAGAGTAAAGTTTTAAGGTCAAAACCTGGAGCTTTCTTTGATTTGAGATGTTTTATGGCCGAAAGAATGTCTAAAGATGAAAACTCGTTAGCTTTAGACTTTTTATATAAAACCAATTTATATTTACATAAGGTTCAAAAGCAGAGGGCGTTAAAAATGCTCATTCTTTTAGCTTTACAAAGCGGAGTTTATTACAAAGATTTTACAAAGATTTTTGGCACAGTTTGTTCATTTAACCTTGGGGAGTTTCCGGCGTGGAAGGGAGTGTGGCGAGATAGTCGAGTGCCCTCTGGATGGCCTCCGGTACTGGAGGAGGAGTCGGGAGATGAGCTCCCTGGGGAACAAAGCCGTTCTCGTCGGCGGTGTAGGTCAACTGGATGACCTGACCGTCTGGAGCTGTGTAGGAGAAAGACCCCTGGGCCGTCTGCACTTCGTTGGGCTCTCCCTGGCCGAAATTTTTGACGAAGCCGCTTTCCTTGGCGGCAATGCCGTTACCGGTTTCGTATCTGAAATTTAAGAGAAGAAAACGAATTAGAATATATTTTAGAGTGCTTTTGAAACTAGCGGCCCAGAAGGGCTTGGCACTACACGCCAGGGTAATGAAAATTTACGTGTGTTCTAAAAATTGTTGTAGAAACTCAACTACAAAGATTTCGACAATTTCACAGAAAACATGATCACCTTCCCTTCTATGTAATTAATCAAAATCCCTGAATTGATGTGAACATTAAAAAAGGACAAGCATACTTTAACTACTTTTAATCAAGAATATTTTTAACACAACCATGTGATTTTCAACATTATCATATTCATACCTCATCCCACTCCAGCAAAATTAAAATCAATATTATAATAAATATAATTGATAAATCCCTTAATTTAAGTGACAATTGTTTCCTACAAAAGAGTAAATTAAAAATTGAAAATATTCTTGTTTCTAACGGTTACCCCAAATTACTGATTAGTAGGGTTTTACGTCAAGAATAATAATGTTGCTAGGTAGGCAGAGTAATTCAATCGTTAATAAAAATAAAAAATTTAGTTCCTTAACCTTTGTTAAAGACATGTCCAAAAAACGAAAAGTTTTACTTGAAAATGAAATTAATAATGTAAAAATATTATAATTAATTAAGGTTTTTTGTCGAGATTAAAAAGTCAATGGCACGAGCGGGATTCGAACCAACGATCTTCAGCTTGATACGCCGCTGCTCTATCACTTGAGCTATCGTGATCTCGATCCACTCGGACACCAACTTCCCATCACAACCGCACCTTTTGAATTTTCCCTCATTTTTGCCATTTTTAAAATGTCGTGTAATCGGATTGGATTCTCGACGACAAATTTGACATGGGAAGTTAGTGTCCGAGTGGATCCAGGTCACGATAGCTCAAGTGGTAGAGTAGCGGCGTATCAAGCCGAAGGTCGTGGGTTCGAATTCCGCTCGTGACAATGACTTTTTTATATCAACTAAAAACCTTAATTAATTTAGATGAACATTTTTTTCAGCATATAGTACTTATCTAAAAGCATGATATATATATATAATATTTCATTTAAAAGTACATAAATAATTTACATCAACGAACATTCTCTTCAATTAAATGGATTCAGAAAAGATTTAACGGTGCAGAGGGTTCAGTGCTTGTCAGCACAGAGGGCCAGACCTCTATAGACTTGCTAAACCCATAAAAATGCATGGCAAGGACAGCCCAATGCACTTGGAATATATTAGTCGATTTGGAAAGAAAAGTTCGGAAAATTTCAATAAACTGGATTAAAGCGCACTCCGGCATACAGGGAAATTAAGAAGCGGCCCGAAAAACTTTAACTAGAATGGAATGAAATGTGGTAAAACACTGACAATGTGAGCCCCACCAAAAAATTGTATCCAACAATATCACAAAGTCTAATTATATAGATAAAACCACACAGATTTACTCTGGTCACTGAAAACAAAAAGCACACCTAAAAAGGTTCATCAAGGATGACTTTTGCAAAGCCCAAAATTGGGAACACATTTTCTTGAACTGTACCAAGTTCGACAAGAAACGATCCAATTTGATACGTGCAATAGGCCGCAAATATTTTTAAAATTAATTAATACATTTAAAAATGAATTTGTTCACTTATGAAAAACTCAATTTTGATTAAATTTAAATTATTTAAGATATAATAAAGTTAATTCAAGCCATCAACGTGCAATGCCATTATCCATCATATTTAGTGGTCTGATTGACAGAATTAGTTCTTTCAATTAATTATTCTTTGTATTGGTTGAAATGAATGGAGGATCGAAGTCACGATAGCTCAAGTGGTAGAGCAGCGGCGTATGTAGCCGAAGGTCGTCGGTTCAAATCCCGCTTGTGACACTAGCTTTTTGAATAATTATATCTCAAATCTAGATGAATATATCACTTATTGTAAAGCACGTGTAATATGTCTTATGAAGCATATAGTAAACAAATTCCCTCTTATTAGGGGTACTCGTAAGAGGGGAAAAAGTTAACAATTCCGAAGGTTCTCAACAGAATTTCACGATGCTCATCCCAACAAAATTGTATCACGTAAGGTTTTGACACTCCATGATTTACTGCGTCATAAACTTTTCTTAAAAGGGAAAACATTTTCTGCATAATTTTGACTTAAAATTTGACAGCCGTGACGCAAAGGATAAAGATCCTTTCATCCGTTCCCTCGTTATTTCAATTGTTTAAAATTTTACGTTTAAATTGTCGGGTTTCAGGCCGTTCAAGAGGAAACGCAATCACCGTTCAAGATAAGCATTAGTGAGTCGTTAACGAATGGTTTTTGTTAAAGGAAGCATCAGGTAACGGCTGTGATGTCTGACAAATTGCATCATCACTTTAAACGCTGAACATTGTTCATTTAACTCCTTCCTTGTTGTTAATTCACTTTTAGTGAATATACAAAAACTAAAATATTATTTCCAGTTAACTTGAACTCATGTAAATATATTTTTTTAATGATTAAAATTGTTTTAAATACCGTCCTACTAATTAATCATAAGTCCATTTTAAAACATTGTAGATCGATAAATAAGCGCGCTCTTCCGACTTAGTGCTTAAGTTGAAAGTTCAGAGAATTCACGCTGTATCTTTCGATTAATCATATCAATTCATATTATCACAAGTCGATTATAAGAAAACATCAAAAATTTTATTTGCCATATAAATTATACTGGTGTATTTGTAAATAAAAAGGCAAATCATTGATTGGTGTACTCGACTATTGAGAATTGAGGTGAATATAAATATTTCAAAATGGTCCGATGCAATAACTAAATCCGTGAAACCACGGAAACAAAAGAAATTATGATAATATTTGATTAATTTTTAACATTTTTAGTCGTCAATATACATAACTGAGTATGTACAGTAATACTTTATGGATTTTACTTTCTTTACATTAGTAACAATAATTTGTAAGCAATGTAGTAGTTGTAATTAAGAATAAAACAATGTAACACTAATTAGTACCAGTCATGAAATTGATTATTGTTATTTAAATAAGTTAGGTTGCCCAATATTTTTTGCAGTTGCAATATTTGTAATTTTTTTAACAACTAGCATTAGAATAAATTCAGAGTTTTGAAGAAAACTTTGAATTGAACATATTTATATAAATGTGTGGTGATTAGTGACCGTTAATCGATATTTTTTTAGAAATCGTGAGATGCGGTCTGGTGTGTTGTAGGTTTCAGAAAAACATTTTCTTTATCGTGCCAACGTAGAAATACTTCGANTTTATATAACATGTAATAATAAAAATGACAATATTTAAGCAATATATGTAATTTCTTTTTCTGCAAATTTTCGACACCTGTTGTACTAAGATTTTAAACGTGTTTTTTTATAAATATTTTGACTACAAGTTATTAATTGTTGTTAATGCTTAATTTCGGCTTGTTTTGTGTTCGGTCTTTCTTAGCTTTTCTTCTTTCTCTCCTTCAGCGTCATTTTCCCTTTCTCGGCCTTCTTTTTCTCTCTCTCAGTCTCTCACTTTCTTTTTCTCAATCTTCATTCTCTCTCTCTTTTCCTTCTCTTTCTCTCCCACAGCCTTTTATCTGTTTTAGCCTTGGCTTTCGTTCAGGATTGTATTCGCAACACTCATTTGAAATAAAATTGTCTTAATTACGATAAAATAGTTTTGATGTTCATATTTTTTGTAAAATTATTTATTTAAGTATGCTTTGTATATGTATTAAAGTAAGTTAGTTGGTATTAGTAATTGAAATAGTTAAATCGTCATAAATTGAACTGCTGTTATTGTAATAATAAATTTACTTAAAATTAAAACTATTTTAGTTCATTATTAAGGTGGCATGTTACTAATGCATAATCGTATGAGTAAAGTGAGGGGGACAGTAAAGGACGGAGCCAAATTAACTTTAACCCCTTATATCTGTCCATTACTTATGGGAATAATATAAATTAAAGAGAAAACTGAATAATTTGGGGTGGTTGTGTATGACATGTTTGATTGTGATACGTGAATTATTAGTGTATAGTAGTGTATACAGACATGGTGTGTATACAAAGTAAAAACAGTAAAGACAAATAGTACAAAAACCCAAAACGGTTCATGGCTGTCAATTTATATTTTGTTGTTACATAACTAATGCGTTGATATTATGCACAAATTATCATTATGGTGTAATCAATTTTAAATATCACTTTAAAGAGTAAAAGTTCAAAATAAAGGTACACGATGAGTAAGAATTGATGGCGACAATTCATGTCAGTTCATTGGTATTCAATCACTCGAATTTCTCCTTGTGTTTATTATTTAATCGGTTATTACCGCAGCACTGTTGTGAAATGTTTATAGCGTTTCACAATGATGATGCGATCGTCTCAAGGCTTTTTTCTCGATTTTAATTCGGTACCGCTGCAATTGTAAAACTCGGATCCTAATTCCTGAGTAAATAAGGGAGACGTTTATCTATGAAAGGAACGCGGCGGAGGGGCGCATTTGCATGTTGTTTTGAAACGTATTTTCGCATCCCGTGTTGGGGTATTTCACGTAATTTGCCCCAACGTCCTTGGCTGAGAGCCGGCGAGACCTTTTTCCTTGCTTTATACAAGACTCATTAGGAGAAAAAGCAAAAGGATCGGATGGGAAAATCCTAATTCGTGCACTTCTGATGCTGTCGGAGGCCGGTAATAGCCGGTTGTCTTCGGAAGCGTTTCGTGACATGCCTCGTGAGGTAACAATATCCGAGTTGTAACCAGCTTAAAACCGAAAGACAAAAAAAAAACAAAAACCGTAACACAAACATTAACATGATTGTTTTCAAATTTTATTTTATTATATTTTCAAACTTTAAATTCTAGAATACCAACTGACAAAAAATAAGGCTACAACGTAGTGCAAAGAAAAACTACTTCCTCTAATCTAAAAAAGGAAGTGTGAACCAAAGGAAAATGCCCAAGACTACAGCTAAAAACTTTATCACACTGTGTAATTTCAATATTAATTTTTAGAAAGAAATACTTTCTTCATTGGTTGTAAAAATCTGTAAGTCAAAATATCTAAATTAAATTAACAAATAACCAGATACAGATTACATTTGATTTTAAGCTTAATTAATAAACTTTTTTAAATTATGTCTAATATTTTACACATAACAGATAAATTTTTTACGTTTATCAATATCTGGACATTCTGGTCCACTTATTTTCACTGTGCTTCAGGACTTGTTGCGTCATGTTATTTTTCCATCAAAATCTGTTATAGACGAAATACAATACAAATCAAATGCTGATAGATTTTTTTAAGAAGTTGGCAAGGCGCTCATTACTTTAAGGTTCCCGGAGTCGAATACATACTTACAAATGGGCTTTTTTTTATTTGTTCTTAAACACCAACCACCCTATAACCTCTTGTGGAAATACCCTCGTAAAACCTCAAATACATAAAGAAAGTTTAATAAGCCAACGTAACTTGTCGTATAAGTGTGAACTCAACCTAAAGAATCTTCAATTAAAAACGGTTAAAATAGCATGTTTCAACATAGTTTAGATATGTAGTAGTAACATTTTAACTAAATTACCAATCGTTTATTATATATTATGGGCAATATATTGCAAATGACACATAGCATTGTAATTATAAGTGTGAAAAAGTTGTAATTTTCTAGCTTTAAATATATTTAGATCCCGGTCTTTTTATTCTCGTTGAATGAAAATCATTTGCGATTAGGCATTTTCTAATCTGATGCGCATGCATGACAAATGAGTCAAATAATAGAAAAAAACCATATGTTAAATTCAAATCATTGATGTTTCCTTTTATGAAAAGTTGAAAACCATAACGTGGTACAAAGATAAGTTAACTCCTCTATATTTTAAATATATATAAATATATATGAATATTTTTTTAAGGGAGATCTAAAGGAATATTTTGCATTATGAGACAAAAACGTAAAGATAAAAGCATATATTTTTAAGATCGTACTACGAAACAATTGTTAAGTCCTTTATAGGTGAAACTTAAAAAAAGAATTTTTGAACAACGTAACAAACAATCAGATGTATTATTTTATTTTTATTACATTATTTATTGTGAATTAATATTAAATAAAGTTAAAATATTGTTTTTGGCACAAGGTGTTGAACTAATTTTAACTAGTTCCAATTTTCTCAGTAGATCGAAATATGGACATTCTGGTCCGCCCATTCTCGCTATATATCTCATCTGTTTCATTTTATGTCTGTACTATATGTAACATAGGTTATTCAAAATTTAACTTTATTGAAAAATACCGTACTAATTGTTATTATTCGATCCGTTTAAAAAAATTCCACATAAATTAATTTTGATTGTATGGCTAATTTTTTAGAACTGTAGCACCGACCTTCTTAAACAATTAATTTATACGAGGTTTACTGTGATTAATGCACATGCGGATGTTACTTAATGAATACAATTAAGTCCTGTTTTAATCTCTTTGGCCTTTAGACTCACAAGATCACGACGATATATTTTAAATTTCTTGCATCGTAACACATAAAAACAATTGAAGAGTTGAAAAATGCATATTTATATTAGCCAATCGAATGATCAAATAGTACAATTTTAAGTCGTTTTAATTTAAAAATTCCTTTCTCCTGTTTAGCAATTGGAAATGTTGAGGAACACGTTTAAGCTTTAGGGCTTTTTCAACGGCTTGTCAACGCGGATCTCGTGCGCACGATTCGTCGTAATTTACGGCAATCAATTTAATTTATTTATCAACGGGTTGGTCCGTGTCTTCTCGAGGTGCGCTTTGGTCAGATATGTTTTGTAATTTTGGTAATGATAGGCGATGTCGGACTAAACGTGGATCAGGACCATTCGCGACGATTAAAGTTATGTAGCCTTACAAAACTATTTTGTTAAGAATAATAACAAAACTTTTTTTTAAATATATATATGTATATATGATCATCTAACAATGAATCTTTTTTTCCTTAGTTTTTCAATAAATATCAAGTCATTCTTGGAAAAAAAATATTAACCATTAAACTATTTTAAATTAACGGTCGAAGTAATACTTACTCCCAGTTGTATGTTCCGTCGAAGTTGACGTTGTTCTCGTATTTAAGGATCGGGATGGGTTCCGTGGATGGGCCCTGGGGGGCGGAATAGGCGAGAGCCAAGCACGACAAAAGGACCAACTACAAAACAAAAGAGAACAAAATTAAATTTAATTGAACGAGAATTCTGAAATTAAATCGTGAAGATAAACTTAAAATAGACTTCAACGAGGGGGGAAACTGGGTCGAGACGGTTTAGTTATACTAACCAACAACACATATCGTTATTGAGTGACAAACAATTTCGCCCCGTGACAAAATCGACTCAAAGAGTATTTTGAAAACAAAATCAGAATTATTAATTACCTAAAATTATTAAATTACGAGTTATTTGACTTTTATTACTCCGACATGCAAAACTTTTGACATAAAAAAATCGAAACTAAACTCCACAGTTTAATACAATAATATAAAAAAAAGGATGATTGTGCTTTATCCGCGTATATAATATTCTAGCAAATTTTAATCGAAGGAAATACAATAAATCGAAACGTAAAAATTACCAGACAGTTTTACAAGATAATTTTGATACGGTGAGAAATTCAACAGTTGTAAAAACAAAAAAGCATTTTTTTAAATTATTTAAAAAAATTAAATCTATTATAATCTATTATTATTCTATATATTAGATAGAGATTGTACATATGATAAATTCTTTTTCAAAAAACTAGTAGTCAACCAATTACCTTGAGATCTTATGTTATGAAAATTATCAAATTACCCCACATTAAATAAAAATCATAAAATAGTTATCGTTGTAATAGATTTAAGTGAATATAATTTTTCGTGAAACGAATGATCTGTCTTTTACACTAACATTTTTAAGATATTTGTTTATTTTTTTATATTGGCAATTGTATTAAAAGATTTTCTATAGATTGTAAAATTGATTAAAATCCATTGTTTAAGAATAATTTAATTTATAAATCCAAAATTCTTGTTGTAAATTAAGGCGTTTGTCCTATCACTGTATAGGATTCATTTAACTTCATACTAATATTTATATAATAAAATTTATTATTCATGCCTTATTTGAACAAAAACTTGTTATATGTTTTGTAAGATTAGTATTTTTGTCTATTAACCCATTTTTCCACAAAATTTCACAGTTACATTTATCAAAATTTGCAAGTTAAATTTCAATTTTTCAACATTTAAATATCAACGGAAACGGTTGACTTTTAAATTCCATTTAACCTTTTTTATGCTCATACACTACTACTAAAATATACCTAGTGCGGGCTTTCAAATTATAATATTATACAATTAAATTATACAATTATTATATACAAAATATAACTTTTTTGTTTAATTCTTACACTAAAATTCACCATTTAGCATTTATGGTTATTCAAAAATTACATAGGTAAACCAAAAAGCAATATAAGTTTGAGCGCAATTTAGAATATTTTAGACCACAATTAACAATTCACGATATGCAATTTACTCTTAATTTTTTCATATTTTCCTTTGAGGAAAATTGACGAATTTAAATTATTTTAGTAAAAAATTGTGCATTATAACAATAGTAAATTCAAAACTATGATATATAAGAATAATTTAATTAAAAAATTGAAACTTTCAATGGCAACTGGGCAAAATTTTAAATTTCAAGAGCAAGAAATTTGATTTTTTTTGTAAATTTTACTATCACACTGTCTCAAATCTGATATTAGAAAATCCTTGTAATATAGACAGAAAAATATTATCTCCACATTTTTTCAATTGTTCAATCATTTGTTTAATTACAAATTTATGATGTCTTTAATTAAATTGCATAACTTGTCGTTTAATAATATTAAATGATAATATTTATACGAAGATTTGTTTAAAAAAAAAAACATTGTCTACATGATAGTAAATTATGATAACCCGTTAAAAATGAAATTTAACAAATATTCATAAATTTCAATTTAAGTTAACGAATAAAAATTATATCGTTGAGACAAACCCTTTTTTTATTTTAGAATGTTTAAAGAATATTGAACAAATGCATAAATTATTCCAAAAATTTAAGTAATGACTACGTCGGATATTTTGTGAATGTGTTTTAAAAAATCTAATCAATAGCATTTAATATTCTTTTGAACTACAAATTGAAAATAAAAAAGAATAAAACAAAGATATTTCGAGTCTTGTAGTTAAACACCATTAGATACGAAAAGAACATGTTTTTTGAAAAATGGTTAAAATTTTTCGTTATGAAAATTATACTAGGTGTTTCCTTGATAATAATTGAAAATTGAAAAGACACAACGCGTAAAATTCAATCAACGGCCATCCGCCTGATTGTACGTCTTGGAAAGAAGTCCACACCGTTCCACAGCGTTTCTAATAACGAAAGCAACAAGCACTTGTATATCCGTTGAAAAAGCACTAATCACCTTGTACATGATAGCAGGTTGATGTCTACTGATGTCTGTCGGCAACTCCTTCTCAATATATAGGATATCACCCCCCGCTTTTGTACAGTACCATTAACATAATAGACAACCAAAGGTCGGGGCTGATTCCCCCAGCGCCCCCACCCTTCACTTGCAATTCCACTATTCTGCAGATTGCGTATCCCAGGTATTGGTGTCGAAATATTTCTAGTTTTTCCTATTTCTTCTCATATTGAATACGAGCTCTGACAATTCTACAAGGACAGTAAAAAAAATTAAGATTGGTATTGTCTAATTTATTTATAATGTTTATTGTTTAAAAATATGAACTTTTTCTTTTTACACTTACACATTTTTATTCAACATATATTTATCCTTAAAAGAAAATCAAGTGATACTTCAATTGGCTTTTATATCTCACTTTTCTTATTAACCAAGCATATAATTAATTTCTATGAACAGTTAATTTTATGTTTTTACTTGTACTTTGTAAATTTTGCCTTTGTAATGTGTCCAGTAAATCGCTTTGCTTATTTAAATCTTCATTTCCCGTGTTCTTATCTTAAAATTTGTATTTCGTTAAGATAGTAGAGCTCATCAATCAAAACTGTTTTCTTTTCTTGGTTTATTTTAACTTCCCATTTTGTTTCAATCCCATATTTTTTTATATTCTCTATAACATTTACTTTAATCACTGACAGTTCAAATAATTAAAAATTGTTCACCAAGTACCTTAAAGTTATCTGAAACCATTATTAGTATTTACTATAGAACTATACCAAAAAATAGTTTTCACTTTTACCAAGTTTAACTGAATTTTGCGTTTCTCCTTCTAACACATCCACATAAATTATTTTAAAAAGAATTGTCACTATATTGAATATCTAATACAGTGCTAATATAAGAGTTCAATTTTATCTTAAAAAATTATTGCTAAGACCAATTTGACTGAAAAATATTAAAAACTTAAAGAAGAAATTGAATATTACATTTTATTTCAAAACAGCTTTATTCGTGATTTTAAAACGAAATTCTAATAATGAAGGGTATATTAAATACGTAGAAAACACGTTAAAAATTAAAAAATCCCTTTTTTTACTTTTTGCGATTGTTACTATATAACTGGTAAAAGAGGTAATTATTGTTAATTATTTAAATGAAGCACATAAACACATACACACATTTTCTCGTATACAATACACAGTTTTTTTACATACAATATTTCACGTCACATACATTATAAATATATATAAAAATTGTGTAAGTGTGCTTCTCTGTACATCACTCTTCTCTCTCTGCCTCTCTCTCTATCTCTCTCTCTCTTCCTTCCTATCAATCTCTGTCTATCTATCAATCCCTTCCCGGGTGTATATCTTTCTCCATCTTTCTCACTCTCACTCTTTCTCCCTAGCTTCCTCAATCTATCTCTTACCCTCTCTCTTTCACTCACTCTCTCTCCTCCCCTTCACTCGTCCACTTTCTCTCTCACTCTCACTATATCTACATACATATATCTGCCTATCTCTATATATCTTCTTATCTATTTTTATTATGTATCAATTAGTACTCATAAGATCTTCATCAATTACTCCCATGTTTTGATAGTTTTTATTTTATTATTTGAATTTAATGATCTTCGTTTTAATATTTACAAATGTAATCGATTATTTATAATAATTACTCTAAAAAGCGTTTTAATTTTCTAATATTTTTGCACTTTAACGGTTGCCAAACGCAATATAGAATGGAAACAAAACATAATAAATATTGATTAACTGGCCATAAAAATTGCAATGTGACACAAAAAATAAATAAATAAATAAAAAATTGAATAAAAATGCCATACCGGCTCGCTAGCTCAGGTATTCGTCTTAGTATTCGAATACTATTTTATTATTCTGCAAGCGCAAGCGCTTTATGGAATCTTTTTCATAATCCGTGGGTAGGGCCGAAATCGCGCAAACTTTACAAACAATTTTTTTTTCAGCAGAAATTCGATATCCTATAATTGTTGATTTAGAGAGAGAGTAAAGTAAAATAAATCCTGACATACAGGAACGTTTTAACAAGTGTTTTAATGGTTTCAGTAAACAATTGGGTTTCGAGGGCGTGCATGTGCTTTCCAGGGATTCGAACGCACAACCACCAGCGTGGCAATACTGTATATAATACCTAACCTCTCGCCACCTTCGGTTTCACCCCCACCTTTTAGGGAGGCATCATTTTGGCTAATTAATATTTTCCATTTTGAAACCAAGATAATAATCAATATATTAAAACCAATAACAGTATGGTTATTTATATTGTTTTTCGACTTTTCAACCGTAGAAAAAAAGAGATTTGTATTGGTTAAACAAAGAAATCTTTTTTTTTAAGATTTTCAATGTTCTTTTGTTAGGACGGGACAGTAAGGAAGACAAGAGTTGAAAAGAGGTTGAGACGAAATTGTTCTTTGGTACGGTATGGTATGGTGAAAAAGGATACTAGGAAGCGGGGTTTGCACTCCCCAGGCACTGCAGCCTTCTGGCTTATTGTACCTTCCTAGTTCCTTAGTTCAGTGCAATAGTCTCAATCCTTCTCCTTAGAAGTATCAGGTCATTGACTGTCGCTGCTGTAATTTGATTCCCTAAGTTTTTTCGGTACGTTAGGTTAAATCTTCACTGAGCTGTTGCTTCGCATTCGAAGATGATATGGGTGGCTGTTTCCTCGTCCTTATTACATAATCTGCAGATGAGATCTTCGTTGTATAT